>NW_026782231.1:1800000-1973736 GCF_031769215.1 Ylistrum balloti | reverse complement strand
TACAGCCGAGTCGCTACATGACAGCCTGTCCCTGGAGACAATCCTTCTTTGCAGTTGACCTAGACCCTGAGTAACTGAGATGTAACGTTGGTCGGTCCCGTTACTGCACGGCGAAGACCTGGCGCTCCAGCGGTGCTGACCTTCTGTAGGCTCTATGGTGATTTACCCATCATGTGAAGCTTAAAACAAAAGACCACTAAACGTTCATCCTTCCACCCATGACTACAATTACATATAACTCACAAAGTTTCTTACAACTAACCAGTAAATTAACATTATTTATAATCAATACTCTATTATTTGTTTGTGTAATACAATGGGAATACACGACTACATTTTACAATGCTACGGTGCGTGATAAAATACACAATATCAAAATTCAACAAAACAACCATATCGTTACGCGAAACATACACGACGCTAACGGCCTTCTATAGAATTTATACCGTGACGCTCTCACACCGGTTCATGCGCACACGACTTCCACTCACGGATTCTTCAACCTATATATAATTTCATTTCTATTAAATTCCAGTACGGGTTCGAGATCGTGACTTCATGTACAACAATAAATGATTAAGCTTACAGGTACATACGTAAGAGGAAATGAACATTATATACTTCTTTGACAATTCCTTCCTTGGTGAATAATTCGACTGTTAGTAATCAAAAAGTCTTTGTGAGATTTGTGATAATACCCGAGATGTTGGATAAAGCCTGACATTTGAGATATAATATGATATTTGTGATATAATCCGAGATTTGTGATTTTACCATAGAATTTAGATATATTCCGAAATTGTGACATAAACCGAGACATGATATTTGAGCTATAACCCCATATTTGCCATATAAACCGAGATTTATCCTCGAAGATTATGTCCTAATGTCATTTGTGTAAAAGAGCATTGTTGGTAAGGTGTTGCTTCTGATGATATTGACATTCCGAGTCTGTTCCGAATCGGTACGTTACACTATTACAGGGTTTTTTCCACGAATATTATTTTGTGGTCAAAAAGTATGTTATCAGCAAATGGATCGTGGATTGTTATTTTACTATGGTAATCTGCTTATATTTGTATTTAACAAAAAAGAAAGATTTTATGATGTGAAAAAGAAAGAAGATCAAGAAATAAAATTGTTGAACCAAGACTGGAACCAAGTGTTACTGAATGTAATAAACACTGCGTGTCCAATAAACTCCAGCTCTATCCCAAAGGGACACGTTAATGAAACAAGGAATATCATAACTCTAATACAGACATAATGCTTATTTAAGAACTTTTCATTTTTGTTTATTTCTACAATATTTTCTATGTAGAGACTAGTAGTAGATCCCACTAACTTTTACCATGATCGGTGTCAGTTAGATTGTCATCAAACTTCCCGTGACATACTCACGTGCAATAGGTATCCATGGTATTACAATGATATCCTGGTTTGTAGTAGCCAAGTTTACTAAGGCTATACAGGGGTTCGTAAAGATAGAAGTTCCCCTTCCGTACCCCCATCAGTTCTCCCAAGAATGTTGACCCTCCACGGATGTACCCGACTATCAATATATCGGCCTCCTTTCTAGTTTTATGCATGGGTAAATTTACATGATGAATTTCTGGTGACTTTGTGTACATTCCTGTGGGAAATAACAATAGCGATTAGTGAATATGATAAAAACATCACAGACATGTCAATGTAGTCGAAAGTAAAACTCAAATTCAATAAAACCAGGGCATATGAACAAAAGAAACTTAAACGCGAAGACTCCTGAAAAAGTACAGATGTCCCGGAAGAGGACATGTCTCATTGTTTCTTCGTCGGCCTCCGCCATGTTACTATTGGCAGGGTAATGAATCCTATAAGCGTTTTTATTTTCCCAGGTATAAATGATTATGTAAAGGCATTAAAAGTCATCATTGTACATACAAAACAATTGTGTTGTTCGGTGTTAAAACTTTGTTATCATAATGGTGTTATACTTACTGGTGGCGTAGTGTGTTGGTGTATATAGTAACATAACAGACCTTGTAAATATAAATACAATTGGTAATATAATGAATAACGTCCAAAACACAACGTGTACATTTCGGAGTGGTTTCGACATGTCCACTTCAAAAATTGGATCACTCTGGTACCACCGAATTTTCACAAATCAGGCACAGAGTCTAAAGAGTGCCAGAAAAATCCAACACAGTATAACATGACATTCAAATCCGCAGTGTTTTCTGAAGAATTTTAATGGCCTCCCGAGCAGTAGGCGAATCCTGATAAAACACGCTATCCCGGTACAGTATTGTTTTACTTATGGTATATTTTTACCGTCGATCTGTAACGAACCTTGCATGTATATCATCGGTGATCTGAGGTTTGAAGAATCAATAGACATATTCAATAGAAGACTCCGAATAATTAACCAACCGATTGGTAGTTTTGTTTAGACACAGTATTGTTTAGCCACGTTGACAAACTATAAACGTTAAACAAATAAATACATTGTATACATACCAAAATATACCCCTCTCTGACTCAATGAAATAAGGAACGCTTTGAAATAGGGATTTAAACTTAATACTTTGAGTGAGCTTTGCTTGAAATATTCTGAAGTAAACGGTGACTTAAAAGTAGGGAGAACGAATGATACACTTTAAACGTTTTGATGAAAATTATTATCAATAGAACATAAAATTTGCTCTATGTCGTCTATAAGAATTTTCAAATAGCCTTTTCGAAAACTTTTACAGAGTACTTAAGTGTATGAGGTGGCGGTCATCAAAGTTCACTTATTGTAAACAGTATTTTATTTTCAGAATAACATGAACATATAATTATACATATTGAAACACATTGGGATTAGGAAACAAGCTTGAAGTATATATTAATCCTTCTCCCAGAAAATTATTTGTATAACAATTACGTATGGTGGCCTAATATACTTATATTAATTAAGTGTTTAGCTAATTTTGGTGTAAAGGGAAAAACAAATAACAAAAAGGAATAAGTTGGTGGAATACATGGTTAATGTGCAAATTGTATTACGTAACAATATTTTAGGAGTCTTATGTGCAATTTGCAAAGAAAAAAGAATAAACGGGACAGTTACTGTCAGACAAATAGAATTATATTACTCAAAACAATATGTTTAGTAAAATTTCTTACTGTAAAAAATGAAATTTTGGACAGCAAGAAAGATTTCCTCATTTTCTGTTACATTAAGGTCAGGGTCACCCCACAGTAAATTTTCAACACTTAAATCATATGGTAAAGAGAACAAATAACGTTGTCTTAGGTTAGAATATTTATGACACATAAAAATAAAATGAAAATTATCTTATATATATCCGCAGCTATAAAATGGACTTTCAGCAAGGTTTCTTCTAAATAAATGTTCATTCAGATTACTACATTGTAGACGCAATCTTGAATGTAATACTTGTAGTTTTCGACTGCCAAAATTGAGGTAGGAACGAGGAAGTGGTTTGTCAATATTTAGATAAGATTTTAAAGAGTTAATAGACGGGTTATTTTTAATTATAGAAGGGACCGAATTCCATAAATCAATTGTTGAAGGAAGAAATGATTTTTTTGTAAAAGTTTGTTCTACATCGTACAGGAATAAGTAGATCTGACTGTCTAGTTCTATAGTCACGTATATCAGAGTGCTGAGACGGGACAAGATTTTTGAGATATGCAGGAGTTAAATCATGGAACATTTTGTGAAACTGTATAATTTTATGTTTTGTTCTACGACTGGATGATTTTTCCCATCCCGTGTCTTTGTAAAGAAGGTCAATGCTGGCTAATCGCGTAGCACCTGTCACTATTCTGGCGGCTTCAATTTGTACAGATTCTAGTTTATCACTAAGATACAAGGGCAATGAATCCCAAACAATGTCCGCGTATTCCAAAATTGGCCTGATAAATGCAAAATATAATTTCTCTAGAGATTTTCTATCCAATGTAAATTTTAAATTCCTTAGTACTGCTAGTCGACATGATACTCTTTTTAAAATAGAATCTATGTGCTCGTTCCAAGTAAGATTAGAAGAAAAATATAGACGAAGATGCTTATGTACATTAACGTCAGTTATTACAGTATTATTCATAATGATATGGGGTAAGTCTGGTCTTCGGTCTGTGTTTCTTTTGCTAATAAAAAGTGATTCTGTTTTGCTAGGGTTGAACGTCACTAACCATCTTGCTGCCCATTCCGAAATTTTGGATAAGTCATGGTTTATAGATTCAATAGCAGTGTCTACATTATCTATTATGACATATAAAGTGGTGTCATCTGCAAACAATTTAATTTTACAGCCAATATCAACTACTATGTCATTTATGTAGATTAAAAAGAGTAGTTGCCCCAATATAGACCCCTGGGGTACCCCAGCTATAATTTTTCCGAACTCTGAAATATTCCCATTTATCACTACCCTTTGCTTTCTGTTTTCCAAATAACTTTGAAACCACTTTAATAAATCACCCGAAATCCCAGATAATTTCAATTTATGTATCAAACCCCTATGCCAAACACGATCGAAAGCTTTACTTATATCACAGAAAACAATTTGAACTTCTTTACCACTGTCAAGAGCTTTGCCAATGTCGTTTGAAATATCTAATAACTGATTTACAGCTGAGTCCCCAGGGGTAAATCCAGACTGTGAATCCGCAAAGAAATTCTGATCTCGTAGGAAGTTATAAACACGTTTAAATATTCATCTTTCCATTAATTTTCCTATAATACTCAACAATGAAATGGGTCTGTAATTTGAAACACAACTCTTATCTCCCTTTTTAAAAATAGGTATTACATTTGCACATTTCCATTCATTAGGAAATAGTTTTGACTGTAACGACTTATTAAATAGTTGACATAGAGGATTGCACAATTGATCTATACCTTCTTTGAATAATTTAGAACTAATTAAATCTGGACCGGATGCTTTTGATGTGTCAAGTGTACTAATTGAATCTTTTACACCTTCAGAAGTTAAAAAAATATTTTCGAGGATTGCGTGAGGGCCAGTAGGAGTAGGTATAATTGTATTACTATCATCAATATTAGATTGCCTAATGAAGAAATTATTTAAAAGAGTAGCTTTATCACCATCCTCATAATACTCGTTACCTTCCGAAACAAGCATAGGAATCGAAGACGATTTCGAAGAGAATTTAGTAAATGTATTGGCTATTTTCCACCAATCCCTAGAAGATATGGATTCTGAATGAAGATTATTTGCTAATTTTATAAAATAGTTAGATTTTGATTTTCGAACTGCATCTACACAAAGATTCCGTATTTGTCGAAACTTACCCCAGTGATTCTGATTGTTTGTTAACTTAGCTTTATAATGTATTCTTTTTCTAGCCCTAATTAATCTACGAATATTATTATTCATCCAAGGAGGATCGTTTTTTCGTATAGTAACAATTTTATTTGGAACAGTTGCTGATGCTACTGCTAAAAGTTCTTTTGTAAATATTTTAGGCAACATAGTCATATCGTTTGCTTCAAATTTACCATTCCAGTCAATTTTATTTAGTTCGTCTCTATAATTTTGAAAGTTACAACTATTATATAACCAAATATTACGTTTAATGTTTGAACAGTTAGATAACTTTTTAATTTTTAAGTACGCATAAATTGGATAATGGTACCTCTAGTTTACTGGAGGAAATGGATCTCCAACTAACGCTTTTTCTATTAAATTCATATTATTAACAACTATAAGGTCTAAAGTTGATGAAGACGTTTCCGTGTGGGTAGCTTCAGTAATTAATTGTGTGAGATTAAATTGCCATAGCATATCTCTTATGAAATGATTATTTGGAATTTGTTGATTTTCATTGAAATCCCCGGTTATGAAAATATCCATGTTAGTATTTGACGCTAATTCAATAGAATAATTTATAAGTTGCCATGATTCAACACCCAAATTGGGTGGTCTATAAAATGTACCTATTTTTAAACTTAATTTCTAACCAAACACACTCAACAATATTAATTTCTAGATCACTTCGGCGCTTGACAATAATATTTTTCGAACATAAACAGCTATACCCCCTCCAAGCCGCTCAGACCTACTACACAAGAATGAATAATGAAAATCATCAATAAGCAATCCATCGGAATTTTCAGTGATGGGATTTAACCAAGTTTCCGTAAAAGCCATTATATCTGTATTATGGAGTTCAGTCATTAAGAGATCAATTTTTGGAAGCAAACTCTGAACGTTGTAATGTACAATACTGATATTATCTGATATTAGTGAAGTAGATGCGTTAGAGTATGGACCCGGGTTTGTTTCTGTATCTCCGCATATATATAATAAATTATATATTTGAGGATCAGATTCAAACAGTATTCTATTGTGACAATTTGAGAATAATGAGGTACTTTCTTGTCTGTTACGAGAAATTTTTGGAAAATATATACAGTAAAGAAATATTACAATCAATATGGCCCGTTCTTTAAAACAAAAAAGTAAATTCAAAAACAAAATTACTAATATATCTAAACGTTTTCGTGATGGAGGCAGAGTTGATCTTGGATGGAAGACGCCAGTTTTAACAGGATGACTAATAACATCGGAAGGCATCAGGTAATACCATTTACATAGAACTGAAGTAAAGACATGTTAAAACAAGCGTTTTTCACTCCAATGACCATCTGTGACATCTTGTAATTTTTAACCAAATAACCACCAATTAAACTAGTAAAGACAAAAAATAGTGAAGAGAAAAAACATATAATGCGGGAATGGATATCCGCAATATGGACTTAGGATTGACATTAATATTACGTTAATAGGTATTAATTAATAAATATGTATATATCGTAAAGAAAATGAGTAATTTCTTGTGTCAGACTGAGTACAGGTTAATACAAGTAAGCACGTACATTTACTCACGCATCGTCATTCTCACACGCACTCGCACTCTCCTTTGGAGTGTACGAATATGTTTTACAGTATAATACACACATATGCACCTTCTTACCTACAATAGTATCTATACTCTATTTATGTATACATATGAATACATACACGTGGTTACTCGCATACCATCTCACACGTTCTCCACATAGAATATACAGTTCACTACATAACATATAATTATTAATTTAAAGAGCAAGCAACGACACGTGATGACAACCAAATCATACTTAATATTCGGATACGTACAGGACACTGGTGTACGAATAAACAGCCCTATACAGATTGAGTGTTTCAGAAATAATATTTCAATATATCGGATTGACAGATAGGCTTTATTACCACTTAATTTCACTCAACCCAGTAAATAAATTACACATATGTTGCCGGGTGCAGCAACAGAACACATTTACCTCCCCTATAAAACAGTCCGAAGGAGATTTTTATTCTAAAATACTTTATTATAATAAAGATCTGTATCAGTTTTAACTGGGAGAGTTAAAATAGAGGTGGTATTAATTATACTGTAGAAGTATATACACGGAGCATGATTGCCCAATAGAAAACAACAACTCAGAATTCGTTTGTGTCATTCTTTGTTTCTGATGATATAATATGACCAAATTCAATCAAGTCACGTTCTTTTTTGATGATAACTTTTTTTTCAGATTTGGTTTTAATGAAAATTTTTCCATCAGTGGACCATGTTTGTTTGATTTGTTTAGCTCGCACAAGCTTTCTAGCGTAATAGCATATGGCATCGCGCGTTTTGGTTAGGTCCTCTTTGACTGCGACGTTTTCGTAACCTGGAGTGTTCCGGAAGTTTTTCCTGGCGGAGAGCAGACGACGCTTGGCATCATGATTGCGCAGACGTACAATAATTTGTCTTGTTTTACCATCAGACGGGGGTCCGATACGATGTGACCTGACGATGTCGCTAGGGTCCAAAATCGGGGCTGGACTTTCAGATGGTTTGATCTGATCTACTGCCTGTAGTATTAGGTTTGTAGTGTTTTCACCAGACGACTGTGGGATCCCAGAAAAACGAACACACTCTCTTCGACTGTATTGCTCTAGATCGTCAATTTTCATCTTAAGAGACTCATTCTCTGACTTTAATTCCAATATTTCCCTTTTTAGGGGAGTTATTTCGTTCTGGATGAGAGTTTTAATATCTGGTAACATAATGCTACTGACAGTGATTGCTATGCGTTGAATGTCAAAGTCTGACAGACCTACATTTACGGGAGCAACAGGAGGGGTAGAGGTCATGGTTGGATGGAACTGGAGAAATTGCTGCTGATGATGTTGCGCCGACAATGGGAGCTGGGACTGGGGCGGTACCTGCGAGATGTCCGAGTCCATATTCAACACAGTGTCAGAGTTAAGAAAACTTTCATGCAATTGATACTGTCACCAGTTACTTTATTTTTCTTTGGAGAACGAGAGTTCGGTGTAATTTTAGAGCGATCACGTTTTAAACTTCACTTTTAAAGTTCACTTGAAATACCACGTTATCAACATTGCTGGTGGACTTTCAGACCCCGAGAGATGCCACAACCTGCACGCTACGTTATAATTCACTGGAATAATGGCACGTTTCAGAAAATATACATATACTTGACGTTGTTCTAAAATTGCCTGATACATTGTATAATTGGGCTGTTGCACCTCCCCGTCTAGATTTTTATTTTTTCGGATTTGGATTTTACTCTGGCGTCTCCCAAGCTTGACAATTTAAACCCCTTAGCATCACTGACGGGTCATGGAAAGACGACACAGCTGTATAATGAAGTTTAATTCATTTTTTGGCTCTGCTTTATCTAACTCTAAATCAATATTACAGTGTGCTGTTCACCATGTGACTTTTTTCACAATCTTATAACAATGTAGGCGTTTATATGTAAGAAAAACCAAATATAAGAATAAAATGAAAAAGTGCGCGGAAATATTACATGTGGATGTACATGTATAACATATTTATCTAGAATAACAAAGAAAATACCGACACATCAACAGAATCTACTTTCATGTAGCTAGAATAAGAAGAATAGGACCAGGTGTTCTGAAAGGGTAAACGTCATTTATTTCGATGATGAAAACCGCCATGTCGATCAATCCCTGAAGTAAGTAATGTCATATTGCTATAGAACAAAGTAAACAAATGAATCGACAGGTTTACAAACGGGCATTAAATACATCGTCAGAATGTACTGGTGTTTACGACAGTGAAAAATTACAATACGGTCACATAAAATATCATCATTCAAATATGATGAGAATGGAGAAATTTGGCAAAAGTACAAGGAGAATAAGACCAGGTTTTACCAAGTATCTCCCGTATTATTGATGATACTGGCCGTGTAAAGTAATATCAAGTTCTCAAAATGAGGACCAGTATTTTAAACGGCGCAACCCACTAACATAACAACGAGTAGTGAACAGGGCTTAGCTCATATCATCAAAGGAAATAAAATATGTTTCCCAGTGACAACGTGATGTCTTCTACAAAAATTTCCATTTATTGACGTAAGCCTACAGATACGTCTTTCGAAATCCCATTTTGTATGTTTTATTTTGTTACCTACAGATATATATCACAGAAATCGTTGTAATGGACACAAGCTCTATAATACCATCGTTCGGTAAGTAGGTATCAAACCATTTAGAAAAGGAAACTTTATTGTAAATAAAGATGGAGATAAGCGACTGATGTAGAAGAGTCTGTCTTGTCCCACAGACTTGTTGGGTATATCCATTGAGCATGCCCAGAAAAAAACAAGTTAACGTTGCCATTGTTTTCAAAATATTTCCTTCTTAGTTTCCAATAGACATAAATTAATCTGAATATCCTCCGCCTGACAGATAGATACATCTTTTTACTTGTTCCCTCCATATCATTACGTAATATCTATATCGTTTCTGTTGTTCTCATTATTCTAACCATCTAGAATAATGTGATGCCGGTTGTGAATGAAACAGCTGTATCTTACTGTATTTATCTATTTGTGTGGCGTTCGGACAATACTAAAGAATGTCTATAATTCGGTATTAAGGACATTTAAATATAACACATTGTCTCAGATTTTTGTCTCTACAAATCATACCAAATATACAGTTTAAAACAAATTAGCCATTCTGTGGACCCCGGATTAGTGGTACCTGTGATAAGAATTAAAAGAGATTATCATATAAGTCACAGTCTGACTCAATGAGTGCCTACACAAGGTTATGAATCATATGTTACTACATCCATAACTTGGTATGTCTGGTAGTTCCGTTGTTGTTTACTTTGCTCTCATTTTTGAAACGTGACATTGCATACTTACTTGACACTTACCCATTTAAAACATCTTATCTTGCTTCCTTATTCTCCTTGCACTTTTACAGGAGTCTTCGAATAAATCTTTCTTTTGTTCGTACTTTGCCGTAGTTATATGGAATTTGTGTTTGGGTTATCATTATGTTTACAATTTGATATCTTCTTTGTTTTTTTTTTAAATTAAAGTTCACAAAGGTCATTGTATGATGTCTAAATAAGACGTTCTGGCCGTCAACTTATCAATTATCAAACGACCGACTGATAACAACGTTTGTTATCGTGTTAAGTGCTATTTATATAGACGTGAAACACACACTACATTCGCATCATGGCGTCTTTGTTGTCTGTTACCATCCTCTTTTATTCACTATACTGTGTTAATGGGCAACACGGTATTGCTTTGCCAGAACTGGCATCCAAGATAGGTGCTACAAAATTCGCCAAACTTATCGATGTGGCAAGTCTTGGTCAGCCGCTGACAGCACCAGGTAATCACTTAAATGTACAAAGAATATCTGTCCCCAATGTTTGCTGTAACCTGTCATGTTTAAATTCATCCAAGTGTTGGCACGCCTCAGAATATACACATGTACTTGATGTTCTAAATGATCAGATATATACAACGTATAAAAATTACGAAATTTATTGATTTGTGTGGCTAGTGCACTCCCCATGTAGATTTTGACTTTTCTTTCAATTATTTGTTATTTTCCTTAGTCGCCTTCCAGGCTTCACAATTTACATCACTTACGAGTCCTAAAAGGACGAAACAGTCTATGATGCAGTTTAATTCATTGTTTGGCCCAATTGTATATAACTCTATATTTGTATTAAAATGTGCTATTGACTCGTGAGTCTATTGTACAATCTTGTTACCAGTTAGTTCCAATATCAGATTTACTTGTTGTTGTTAACTGTTTAAATCACCAAAACAAACAAAAATAACCAAACAAACAAAAAAACAAAAAACAAAACAAAAATACTTAGATAAATACTTTCCCTTCCGTTACAGGTCCGTTGACAATGTTTGCGCCAAATAATGGTGCTTTTTCTAAGTTATCACCCGATCTGATGAAACTCCTGAACACTAATATGACTGAGCTGGTAAATGTACTGTTGTATCACGTGTTGAATGAGGAACTGAGGATAGACAATACCACACAAAATGACATGTTGATTGGTACTCTGGCTGGACCGTCCATCAGGATCAATGTGTATAACGTATACATACATCAGAAACTCATCCACACGGTACTATACAGGAATCGTTGCTATTACAGTTCTTAATTTGAGAACTTGACATTACTTGAGTTAACACGCATTGAGCAGAAACAGATTTCTCATCGTCGTTTATTTTCCAAAAGTCTCCATTTGGATGTCAATGTTTTATACTGTACAATCACATCGTTTCGAGGGGCCCATAAAACTCTTAGTCTAGTGGATAAATATAGCTTTTTATACTTATCTGAACAGTTTGTGGACATAGGAATCAGTAGTAGCCACGAAATCAATCAAAATAAATTTTCCGTTTAAATCAATAATTTAACTGTATTTTGAGGTCTTTTTTAATTGAACAGGATTTTGTTAACATGTCGTGCCTATCCTATTCTATACCTGTACATTTGTTGACACGATGTTTATGTTGTATTTCACGTGGATAAATAAATATTAACATTTTAAAACACTGACATTTCTTTCGCCAGGTTACAACGGTGTGTGGGAAGGCGGTCGTGAGTGCTGATAATGTGGCCAACAATGGCGTTCTCCACGTGCTCAAAGGCGTCCTGTTTCCTCCGCCCGGTAACATATTGACAGCGTTACGAAAGTGTCCAGAGCTGACAATATTGACTAAAGGTCTTATAGATATAGGACTCACAGACATACTGGAAGGTAATCCTATGATAAAGGGTCTATAGATATAGGACTCACAGACATACTGGAAGGTAATCCAGTGATAAAGGTTCTATAGATATAGGACTCGCAGACATACTGGAAGGTAATCCAGTGATAAAGGTTCTATAGATATAGGACTCGCAGACATACTGGAAGGTAATCCAGTGATAAAGGTTCTATAGATATAGGACTCACAGACATACTGGTAAGTAATCCTAAGATAAAGGTTCTATAGATATAGGACTCACAGACATACTGGAAGGTAATCCAGTGATAAAGGTTCTATAGATATAGGACTCACAGACATCCTGGTAAGTAATCCTATGATAAAGGGTCTATAGATATAGGACTCAGAGACATACTGGTAAGTAATCTTATGATAAAGGGTCTATAGATATAGGACTCACAGACATACTGGAAGGTAATCCAGTGATAAAGGTTCTATAGATATAGGACACACAGACATACTGGTAAGTAATCCTATGACAAAGGGTCTATAGATATAGGACACACAGACATACTGGTAAGTAATCCTACGATAAAGGGTCTATAGATATAGGACTCACAGACATACTGGAAGCTAATCCTATGACAAAGGGTCTATAGATATAGGACACACAGACATACTGGTAAGTAATCCTATGATAAAGGGTCTATAGATATAGGACTCACAGACATACTGGTAAGTAATCCTACGATAAAGGGTCTATAGATATAGGACTCACAGACATACTGGTAAGTAATCCTAAAATAAAGGTTCTATAGATATAGGACTCACAGACATACTGGTAAGTAATCCCATGATAAAGGGTCTATAGATATAGGACTCACAGACATACTGGTAAGTAATCCTATGATAAAGGGTCTATAGATATAGGACACACAGACATCCTGGTAAGTAATCCTATGATAAAGGGTCTATAGATATAGGACACACAGACATACTGGTAAGTAATCCTATGATAAAGGGTCTATAGATATAGGACACACAGACATACTGGTAAGTAATCCTATGATAAAGGGTCTATAGATATAGGACTCACAGACATACTGGTAAGTAATCCTATGATAAAGGGTCTATAGATATAGGACACACAGACATACTGGTAAGTAATCCTATGATAAAGGGTCTATAGATATAGGACTCACAGACATACTGGTAAGTAATCCTATGATAAAGGGTCTATAGATATAGGACACACAGACATACTGGTAAGTAATCCTATGATAAAGGGTCTATAGATATAGGACACACAGACATACGGGTAAGTAATCCTATGATAAAGGGTCTATAGGGTCAATAGATATAGGACACACAGACATACTGGTAAGTAATCCTATGATAAAGGGTCTATAGATATAGGACACACAGACATACTGGTAAGTAATCCTATGATAAAGGGTCTATAGATATAGGACTCACAGACATACTGGTAAGTAATCCTATGATAAAGGGTCTATAGATATAGGACTCACAGACATACTGGTAAGTAATCCTATGATAAAGGGTCTATAGATATAGGACACACAGACATACTGGAAGGTAATTGTGTATTCATTTATGCATTAATCATACGCCCCTGTTAAAACTAAGAACACCAATCATTCGTCGGGATTGCGTAAAGACCTATCAAAACACATCTTTAATAGGTCATGATTGTAACACAACACACTACGCACATTGGTGTGAATTTTAAATCGAACAACAATTTTTTTTTTAATGACAGGCATTCACTTCGGTGTTTCATGCCTCATAAAGGTGCATTCATTTAAAACTATTTGGGTGTAGGTTTTAAGTTGTATTTTCCAGAAGTATGCAAACAAGAAATGACATTTAAATGAGCAGGTTATTTTGGGAAGCATACTGAGTGTTTATCTTCTCTCAGGTATGTCATACTCATTCACATCTAAAGAACATTGATAAAGATATGTAGAGTGGTGTGCTCACCTGAAAGTACGTAGGTTTTAAATATACAAACGTTCTTAATGTTGGCAAGGTAAACTATAGTTACTTTAAAGTAGAATAAATATGTATTATATAAATATAGAAGTTAATGTGTGTTACCTGAAACGTGAGGCTGTGAACGTGTAAAAGGATGGCGTTAATGTTATGATTTAGTAGTAAATTGATATGTTTACGTCCGGAAAAATAATTTGATTCTTTGTTGATTCGTTTAAACTGAAACAGACACGAGATCTATGAATAAATACATCCGGTATGTTTATATTTATTTAAAATTTCTTGGAACATTTCAACAATCGACACATTTACATCACAACAACTAGGATAGGGTTACCGTGTGAAAACAACATTCTTTTAAAATTATTTTTACATGTCTCCTCTGTATATCTGTAAAAATAAAAACTTTTCTCCGAAACATTTGTGAGTTTAAAAACATAGCAATACGAACGATATTTTTCTCATGCCAAAATAAAGTGTTCGCACAATTTGAAACAAAACTGAACCCATGTAATTTACTTTAATCCTAAGGTGATGGTCCCCTCACTATATTTGCTCCGACGAACGAGGCGTTTAAAAAGCTACCAGGAGACATGCTGCAGAAATTGATGTCAAATATGACGGCGTTAGAAGGTATTTACAACGTTCACACTAGTTTCAGAAACTGATGTTTAATGTGGCACTAGTTTGAGAAACTGATGTTTAATATGAAGGCATCAGAAGGTATTTACAACGTTACCACTAGTTTGAGAAACTGATGTTTAATGTGGCACTAGTTTGAGAAACTGATGTTTAATGTGGCATTAGTTTGAGAAACTGATGTTTAATATGAAGGCATCAGAAGGTATTTACAACGTTATCACTAGTTTGAGAAACTGATGTTTAATGTGGCACTAGTTTGAGAAACTGATGTTTAATGTGGCACTAGTTTGAGAAACTGATGTTTAATGTGAGGGCGTTAGAAGGTATTTACACATTCACACTAGTTTGAGAAACCGATGTTTAATGTGGCACTAGTTTGAGAAACTGATGTTTAATGTGGCACTAGTTTGAGAAACTGATGTTTAATGTGGCACTAGTTTGAGAAACTGATGTTTAATGTGGCACTAGTTTGAGAAACTGATGTTTAATGTGGCACTAGTTTGAGAAACTGATGTTTAATGTGGCACTAGTTTGAGAAACTGATGTTTAATGTGGCACTAGTTTGAGAAACTGATGTTTAATATGACGGCATCAGAAGGTATTTACAACGTTAACACTAGTTTGAGAAACTGATGTTTAATGTGGCACTAGTTTGAGAAACTGATGTTTAATATGACGGCATCAGAAGGTATTTACAACGTTAACACTAGTTTGAGAAACAGATGTTTAATATGAAGGCATCAGAAGGTATTTACAACGTTACCACTAGTTTGAGAAACTGATGTTTAATGTGGCACTAGTTTGAGAAACTGATGTTTAATGTGGCACTAGTTTGAGAAACTGATGTTTAATGTGGCACTAGTTTGAGAAACTGATGTTTAATGTGGCACTAGTTTGAGAAACTGATGTTTAATGTGGCACTAGTTTGAGAAACTGATGTTTAATATGACGGCATCAGAAGGTATTTACAACGTTAACACTAGTTTGAGAAACTGATGTTTAATGTGGCACTAGTTTGAGAAACTGATGTTTAATATGACGGCATCAGAAGGTATTTACAACGTTAACACTAGTTTGAGAAACTGATGTTTAATATGAAGGCATCAGAAGGTATTTACAACGTTACCACTAGTTTGAGAAACTGATGTTTAATGTGGCACTAGTTTGAGAAACTGATGTTTAATGTGGCACTAGTTTGAGAAACTGATGTTTAATGTGAGGGCATCAGAAGGTATTTACAACGTTAACACTAGTTTGAGAAACTGATGTTTAATGTGGCACTAGTTTGAGAAACTGATGTTTAATGTGGCACTAGTTTGAGAAACTGATGTTTAATGTGAGGGCGTTAGAAGGTATTTACAACGTTAACACTAGTTTGAGAAACTGATGTTTAATGTGAAGGCATCAGAAGATATTTACAACGTTACCACTAGTTTGAGAAACTGATGTTTAATGTGAAGGCATCAGAAGATATTTACAACGTTACCACTAGTTTGAGAAACTGATGTTTAATGTGAAGGCTTTTTAATGTAGTTACAATAATTTTATTTACCATTTTGCTGCTGTTGTCCATCTATTCATTCTATGAATCACTTGATAGTTTACGACCACTCAGTGCCTCAAACTCTCTCTTGGTTTCCAACAGAAGTACTGACGTACCACATCTGTGATGGAACTCATTTCACCCAAGGCTTCAGGACTAAAAAGTATTCAGATCTACTGTTGATGTTGTCGACTGGCTGGGTCGCCGTGAATGTGACAGACAGTAAGTTATGTCCCAGGCTGATATAAAGATGATAATTTTCTTTGTTTCAATTTAAAACGTATTCCTTCTCTCACTTGTCGAATAAATAGGGTTTAACCTCCTGTGATACTCTTTGCCCTTTTTTCCTGAAAGGACTCAATTTGAGTTTTCAGTTCACATAAGCATCATGCTTATGTGAAATGAAAACCGAACAAGCTTTTTACAACGAAGCCAACAGGCATAGCAACGGTTTTCGTATTCCATATCGTATAAAGAAATAGATGATAATGATGAAATAGATAAACAAACAAAAGAGCACAATAAGACTGACCACGAAACCACCCGATGGTATTCATCAACCTGAAGATATCAGTAAGCTGGTGATGTCCACAACGGGAATGTTGACAGTGGTAACAAGTCCTATAATATTGTATCGACTGTGACATGACGGGTTTAGGAAGCAGGACTAACGTTTCAGGAAATAGAAAATTATAAATAAGGATTCAGATATAGTTATGTTGATCCTACCGCTTATTTGAAATCTATCTGTCAGTGGTGCAAGTAAAGACGGCGGTAACAGGCTGATGTAGATGAATCTGCTGTGTTCTTGATTTCCAGTTCTGTTGGGTATATACGATAAAAGCAGCGATATTTAAATATCCCAAACAAGCAATCAACACCTGTCATTGGTTGTAGACTCCGTTACTTATATATATATATATATATATATCATACTTTGATACATGTTTTAAAACACTAATGGATCTTTTCACAAGAATAATCAATTATCACCGACTGTGTACTGAAGCTAGTAACGTTTTAACTAGATCGCTATCTTGTTGAAGAGACATGACATAAAGGCCACATAGACTCAAACATTCAGGCAGGAAATGTTTTATATGACTACGGGGTGATCGTACATGTGCACTTCTGGACACTTTAATGAATTCGAAAACGTGTAATGTTTTTCGCTGATAAAGATATGACTCTTCCGTGCTAAAGTGATTTAGAAAAAAACGTCATCAAAGCCGGCGCTGTTGACGAATATCCTGGAGTATGTGTCAACGTGTAAATAACTCTGAATAATACACCGATGTTATGTCTGTGAAATATTTTATGTCTATTATGTAACAAGTGACATCTCGAACTATTTTTCATTTATGTCATAAATGAGTCACAATTTCTTTTTAAAGCTGAATAACTTAAAATAACTTGTAATACTTCATTTCAGCTTACGCTACAGCAAACAACATTAAAATCGCCTACCCAGACATCAACGTCAGTAATGGAGTTGTGCATGGCATGGATTCGGTGTTATTTCCACTCTATTAATCTGCTGCAAAAAACTGAATTCAAACACTGTAGTGGGAGACCTGTGGGAAAACCCCACACAATACCATATTTACGTTTATTTGCGTCAGTTTACACACTTTAATTTTACAAAAGGTATTTGTTATCTAATTACGCATTAAGGCTAACTAGGACACGTTGCATCCTTTGTGTATGTCTGTAAGTCGACATTTTACCTGTATATTTAGCAATGTTTTTGTGTGAAGAGCTATTGTTTGTCATTGTCGGTCCGCATCGGCTGTCAAGCATATCGCTACACCACATTGATGAACGAAGGGAAGTAACTCTGGGAGATCAGGGTGTGGTTTTCTTTGTAGACTGTGTATTTCTCTTGTTGTAATGTTAAAACTTCCGTATGTTTTTTGCTTCGTTAAAATGTTGACAGTATCCATGTAAATACATAATATAAGTATCAGATCAATGTGAAAATCAATTATTGATTACTATTATAAATAAAAGTAATGATAATTATTGGAATACACAATTTTGTAAATGACGACGGAGATACTGAAATCAGAGAATCAACACTAAATCTAGGGCCACGTAGCGTTCGATTATACTCAAGCCTAAACGAAAATACCAGACGATGACGACTCTATTTACTGTAAAAACTGTCTCTCTTGATTTATTTTTACTCTATTTACGTAGTCGGAATAGAGACGTGAAATAGTTAATTTGCAAAATTACGTTTTTAGAGAATACTAAGAATACTTGATTCAGCCAAGTGAAACAGTTTCACGTTTGTTTTAATGATTTAAGTAAAGCCATCTAGTTACCTTACAACTCTAATTCACAATAAAATACTCTGGAGCCAAATAAGGAATTAATCTGCGTCATACAGTTGTTTTAAATTGACAAGAAACTCACGAAATGAATCACTGGTGTAAACTGACAAGAAACTCACGGAATGACTCACTGGTGTAAACTGACAAGAAACTCACGGAATGACTCGGTTGTGTAAATTGACAAGAAACTTACGGAATGACTCGGTGGTGTAAATTGACAAGAAACTCACGGAATGACTCACTAGTGTTAACTGACAAGAAACTCACGGAATGACTCACTGGTGTAAACTGACAAGAAACTCACGGAATGACTCGGTTGTGTAAATTGACAAGAAACTCACGGAATGACTCGCTGGTGTAAATTGACAAGAAACTCACGGAATGACTCACTGGTGTAAACTGAAAAGAAACTCACGGAATGACTCACTGGTGTAAACTGACAAGAAACTCACGGAATGACTCACTGGTGTAAACTGACAAGAAACTCACGGAATGACTCACTGGTGTAAACTGACAAGAAACGGAAGGAATGACACGGTTGTGTAAATTGACAAGAAACCCACGGAATGACTCGCTGGTGTAAATTGACAAGAAACTCACGGAATGACTCGGTTGTGTAAATTGACAAGAAACTCACGGAATGGCTCACTAGTGTTAACTGACAAGAAACTCACGGAATGACTCACTGGTGTAAACTGACAAGAAACTCACGGAATGACTCACTGGTGTAAAATGACAAGAAACTCACGGAATGACTCACTGGTGTAAACTGACAAGAAACTCACGGAATGACTCACTGGTGTAAACTGACAAGAAACTCACGGAATGACTCACTGGTGTAAACTGACAAGAAACTCACGGAATGACTCACTGGTGTAAACTGACAAGAAACTCACGGAATGACTCACTGGTGTAAATTGACAAGAAACTCACGGAATGACTCGGTGGTGTAAATTGACAAGAAACTCACGGAATGACTCACTGGTGTAAACTGACAAGAAACTCACGGAATGACTCACTAGTGTAAACTGACAAGAAACTCACGGAATGACTCGGTTGTGTAAATTGACAAGAAACTTACGGTGTAAATTGACAAGAAACTCACGGAATGACTCAAGAAACTCACGGAATGACTCACTGGTGTAAACTGACAAGAAACTCACGGAATGACTTGACAAGAAACTGGAATGACTAAAATTGACAAGAAACTCACGGAATGACTCACTGGTGTAAACTGACAAGAAACTCACGGAATGACTCACAAGAAACTGGTGACTAAACTGACAAGAAACTCACGGAATGACTCACTGGTGTAAGCTGACAAGAAACTCACGGAATGACTTTCTGGTGTAAATTGACAAGAAACTCACGGAATGACTCACTGGTGTAAATTGACAAGAAACTCACGGAATGACTCACTGGTGTAAATTGACAAGAAACTCACGGACTGACTCACTGGTGTAAACTGACAAGAAACTCACGGAATGACTCACTGGTGTAAACTGACAAGAAACTCACGGAATGACTCACTGGTGTAAACTGACAAGAAACTCACGGAATGACTCACTGGTGTAAACTGACAAGAAACTCACGGAATGACTCACTGGTGTAAACTGACAAGAAACTCACGGAATGACTCACTGGTGTAAACTGACAAGAAACTCACGGAATGACTTGATCTGGTGTAAATTGACAAGAAACTCACGGAATGACTCACTGGTGTAAACTGACAAGAAACTCACGGAATGACTCACTGGTGTAAACTGACAAGAAACTCACGGAATGACTCACTGGTGTAAACTGACAAGAAACTCACGGAATGACTCACTGGTGTAAATTGACAAGAAACTCACGGAATGACTCACTGGTGTAAACTGACAAGAAACTCACGGAATGACTCACTGGTGTAAACTGACAAGAAACTCACGGAATGACTCACTGGTGTAAACTGACAAGAAACTCACGGAATGACTCACTGGTGTAAACTGACAAGAAACTCACGGAATGACTCACTGGTGTAAACTGACAAGAAACTCACGGAATGACTCACTGGTGTAAACTGACAAGAAACTCACGGAATGACTCGGTTGTGTAAATTGACAAGGGAATGTAAAATGACAAGAAACTCACGGAATGACTCACTGGTGTAAACTGACAAGAAACTCACGGAATGATGACAAGAAACTCAAACTGACAAGAAACTCACGGAATGACTCACTGGTATAAACTGACAAGAAACTCACGGAATGACTCACTGGTGTAAACTGACAAGAAACTCACGGAATGACTCACTGGTGTAAACTGACAAGAAACTCACGGAATGACTCACTGGTGTAAACTGACAAGAAACTCACGGAATGACTCACTGGTGTAAACTGACTCACTGGTGTAAACTGACAAGAAACTCACGGAATGACTCACTGGTGTAAACTGACAAGAAACTCACGGAATGACTCACTGGTGTAAACTGACAAGAAACTCACGGAATGACTCACTGGTATGACAAGAAACTCACGGAATGACTCGGTTGTGTAAATTGACAAGAAACTCACGGAATGACTTGCTGGTGTAAATTGACAAGAAACTCACGGAATGACTCACTGGTGTAAACTGACAAGAAACTCACGGAATGACTCACTGGTGTAAACTGACAAGAAACTCACGGAATGACTCACTGGTGTAAACTGACAAGAAACTCACGGAATGACTCGGTTGTGTAAATTGACAAGAAACTCACGGAATGACTCGGTGGTGTAAATTGACAAGAAACTCACGGAATGACTCACTTGTGTTAACTGACAAGAAACTCACGGAATGACTCACTGGTGTAAACTGACAAGAAACTCACGGAATGACTCACTGGTGTAAACTGACAAGAAACTCACGGAATGACTCACTGGTGTAAACTGAAAAGAAACTCACGGAATGACTCACTGGTGTAAACTGACAAGAAACTCACGGAATGACTCACTGGTGTAAACTGACAAGAAACTCACGGAATGACTCACTGGTGTAAACTGACAAGAAACTCACGGAATGACACGGTTGTGTAAATTGACAAGAAACCCACGGTGTAAATGACAAGAATGACTCGCTGGTGTAAATTGACAAGAAACTCACGGAATGACTCGGTTGTGTAAATTGACAAGAAACTCACGGAATGGCTCACTAGTGTTAACTGACAAGAAACTCACGGAATGACTCACTGGTGTAAACTGACAAGAAACTCACGGAATGACTCACTGGTGTAAACTGACAAGAAACTCACGGAATGACTCACTGGTGTAAACTGACAAGAAACTCACGGAATGACTCACTGGTGTAAACTGACAAGAAACTCACGGAATGACTCACTGGTGTAAACTGACAAGAAACTCACGGAATGACTCACTGGTGTAAACTGACAAGAAACTCACGGAATGACTCGCTGGTGTAAATTGACAAGAAACTCACGGAATGACTCACTGGTGTAAACTGAAAAGAAACTCACGGAATGACTCACTGGTGTAAACTGACAAGAAACTCACGGAATGACTCACTGGTGTAAACTGACAAGAAACTCACGGAATGACTCACTGGTGTAAACTGACAAGAAACGCAAGGAATGACTCGGTGGTGTAAATTGACAAGAAACTCACGGAATGACTTGCTGGTGTAAATTGACAAGAAACTCACGGAATGACTCACTGGTGTAAACTGACAAGAAACTCACGGAATGACTCACTAGTGTAAACTGACAAGAAACTCACGGAATGACTCACTGGTGTAAACTGACAAGAAACTCACGGAATGACACGGTTGTGTAAATTGACAAGAAACCCACGGAATGACTCGCTGGTGTAAATTGACAAGAAACTCACGGAATGACTCGGTTGTGTAAATTGACAAGAAACTCACGGAATGGCTCACTAGTGTTAACTGACAAGAAACTCACGGAATGACTCACTGGTGTAAACTGACAAGAAACTCACGGAATGACTCACTGGTGTAAACTGACAAGAAACTCACGGAATGACTCACTGGTGTAAACTGACAAGAAACTCACGGAATGACTCACTGGTGTAAACTGACAAGAAACTCACGGAATGACTCACTGGTGTAAACTGACAAGAAACTCACGGAATGACTCACTGGTGTAAACTGACAAGAAACTCACGGAATGACTCACTGGTGTAAACTGACAAGAAACTCACGGAATGACTCGGTTGTGTATCACGCTTGTTAACAGCAAAGGATATATTTCTGCAAAATATTTTCTGTAGAAAACCAAATCTGTTACATAGACTGTTTTCATTTCGTAATGAACTACAATTAATTTTGTTTGTTAATAGCATATTTTGAAAATGATTCATATGGAATCAAAGAGATTCAACTTAAGCTTCTTTCCAATGACTAGACTGGTTCAACTTGGACGACAATCTATCACTCATAGAAGTGCGAAAGCAAATATACCAAAATAGAAAGACAGACCATGGAAGTATGTTAGTCCTGATCAATATGTCTGGTAATACCGAATGGTTAATATCATCTACAGCAGACTCAAACTTCTGAATCTGTAATCTCTAAAGAAAACACGTGATGTAATTACAAATATATATGATCACCTTTCAATTAGTGTCCTGGTGATCTATCTGTCTGATACGTTTAACGAAATTTCAGTGTACAATAATCAATGATGAATACTTTACTTTAAAGTATTGTATAAATGACTCAGGGGAGAATAGCACCTTTAAGATAAATTTAGAATTAGATAGAGTAGAACCAGGTAATGAATTAAGTTGTAATCTTACAGTTGTTGTGTCCTTGCAGAACACGTGAGTGATGCTAAACTTCTAAATTTCGAAACCTAGTTACAGCAGTGGATGATTATAACCCGGTAACAGTAGTGAGTGATTGTAACCCGGTAACAGTAGTGAGTGATTATAACCCGGTAACAGTAGTGAGTGATTGTAACCCGGTAACAGTAGTGAGTGATTATAACCCGGTAACAGTAGTTACAGCAGTGGATGATTATAACCCGGTAACAGTAGTGAGTGATTATAACCCGGTTACAGTAGTGAGTGATTATAACCCGGTAACAGTAGTGAGTGATTATAACCCGGTAATAGTAGTGAGTGATTGTAACCCGGTAACAGTAGTGAGTGATTGTAACCCGGTAATAGTAGTGAGTGATTGTAACCCGGTAACAGTAGTGAGTGATTGTAACCCGGTGATAGTAGTGAGTGATTGTAACCCGGTAACAGTAGTTACAGCAGTGGATGATTATAACCCGGTAACAGTAGTTATAGCAATGGATGATTATGACCCGGTAACAATAGTTATAGCAGTGGATGATTATAACCCGGTAACAGTAACCCGGTAACAGTAGTGAGTGATTGTAACCCGGTAACAGTAGTGAGTGATTAAAACCCAGTAACAGTAGTTACAGCAGTGGATGATTATAACCCGGTAACAGTAACCCGGTAACAGTAGTGAGTGATTATAACCCGGTAACAGTAGTGAGTGATTGTAACCCGGTAACAGTAGTGAGTGATTGTAACCCGGTAACAGTAGTTACAGCAGTGGATGATTATAACCCGGTAACAGCAGTGGGTGATTGTAACCCGGTAACAGTAGTGAGTGATTATAACCCGGTAACAGTAGTGAGTGATTATAACCCGGTAATAGTAGTGAGTGATTGTAACCCGGTAACAGTAGTGAGTGATTGTAACCCGGTTACAGTACTGGGTGATTATAACCTGGTTACAGTAGTGTGTAATTGTAACCCGGTTACAGTAATGGGTGATTATAACCCGGTTACAGTAGTAAGTAATTATAACCCGGTTACAGTAGTGTGAGATTATAACCAGGCTACAGTAGTAAGTAATTATAACCCGGTTACAGTAGTGTGTGATTATAACCAGGCTACAGTAGTAAGTAATTATAACCCGGTTACAGTAGTGTGTGATTATAACCAGGCTACAGTAGTAAGTAATTATAACCCGGTTACAGTAGTGTGTGATTGTAACCCGGTTACAGTAATGGGTGATTATAACCCTGTTACAGTAGTGTGTGGTTATAACCCGGTTACAGTAGTGTGTGATTATAACCAGGCTACAGTAGTGTGTGATTATAACCAGGCTACAGTAGTAAGTAATTATAACCCGGTTACAGCAGTGGGAATCCGGTTAACCTACTACACACACTGCTGTATCTTTGGTTAAATTAACGGATTATTTACACGTCTTCAGTAGTGGCGGATAATCACTATGGAGAACTCATTGAACACTAGTGATTCTATTATAATAATTCAATGATAGAATATCTTGTAAAATTCGATATTATAAAAAGGGACATCACTCACTACTGACCGTCTTAATAGATAAAATATCTTGTAAAATTCGATATTATAAAAAGGGACATCACCCACTACTGAACACGTGGACACTTGAGTCTAAATCAAACCCACGTGGCACCTTACATATCGTCGTTTGTGTGTTTACTTTTGTTGATTATGTATATGTGCAGATAAGCATGTGTGTGACAATGTGACTTCCTTGTTAGTAAACTTATCTACCTGGTACTAGTACGACATGAGTTAGACAAAATGTGGTGTGTAAGTTTAGCTGTGATCGTCCACACATTGGTCCTTCTACTGGTAGCAGGCAGTCACGTACTCTTTGTGAAGAATAAGGTCCCGCTTGTCCAAACAGCCCTGAATGAGGGAGAGTCCGTGCTCGTGACACTGGCTAGTCAGGCTGGCCTAGCCGACTTACTGAACAAACCAGGTAATACGTTCAATACGGTCGTATACTCAGGGGAGGTAACTCTATAACAAAATGCTATGCGTCAGATCACATTTTGCTCTGTTTCATCTGCACAGGTAACTATATCTATATGTCGTGTAAACAGTTACACAATAAACAAGCCTGTCCCACATAAAGTGTTATTACTTTACATCACTGTTAACAATATAACAGACGTTTATATATATTACTGTATTGTTAAACTGATAAAAGTAAACATAAATCCAGGGATATAAACATATATAATGATAAAGGATGTCAATATTCTGTGTATACCAAGGCCATTTACATATATAGGTATCCATTAACATATGACACAAAAATAGCATCATTCAGATTCTAGGTTCAAAGATCATTGTCATTGACCCAGTCAGAAACAAACACTATCGCTTAGGGTAGTGTATACTTCTGTGATAAGAGGTATCATAGTAAGTACATGTAGTCATGGTAGAACGATCAGGTGGTATTGATAAATACATTTGATCACTATCAAGTTATATTATCTTAATATTCCAAAGCTGCACGGTGATAATACATATTAAATTACTTAGTGTATTTATGAACAAAAACTCACTTTAAGTATTCGAAAATAATATCCGATAAGAGGATTCTGTGAAAAATCTTTGTCATTCATTTCTTATCAAATATAGTGGACAGTGCTTCAGAGCCTGGATCTCCATCCGTACCTTCACCGCCGTCGTTTAATGTAACGATAGTATGTATTCAAGATAGTACATGAGATGGTTTCATTTTTGGTAACGTTTTAATCACATATGTTAATATAGTTGATCGTTAAATGTACTCGGTCCATATTTAGATAAGTATAACACTATTTGAAGTGACCAAGAAGAAGTGTTAATTGATTAAAGAACTAGGATCGCTCACTGCTGATTTATTTTAAGGATCAGACTAATGGCTAATGACAACTCGTACTGGTTTAAAGTATCAATCTAGATATAGCAAAATATTTAGGAAATACAACATAAACATCGAATGTTGTTTTTGTTATTTTTACAGTCGATTTAGATAACAAATTTACACACAAAACATTATGAACGAAGTTCGTGGTGTTGGGTGGTATAACGTAAGTGAATGGTATTATTTTGCCGGAATATCTTAAATGGATTTAAATCGATACCATAGCTAGGCAAAGCTGAAACCTTTAATGAAGTATCACGTGATCAACTGGAAGTCTCTAATGAAAATAACATCAAACAAATTAACACCTGAGTGGAGATTTTCCCCGCATTTATTTTATGTATTCGTACCTGAACATCCTTCGGTCTTCCTCACAGGTAACCTTACGTTGTTCGGCCCCACTGATGACGCCTTCTTTGAGTTGCCTCTGGACATTCGCCAGGCTCTGGAGAATGACAACCAGACCAGAGTGGAGTTCCTTAAGTATCACATCGTCAACCAGACAATACACAAGTCTCAGCTAAAGAATGAGGCTACCTTTAATACCCTTAGTGGACAGCCAGTCCGTATCAACTTTTACCATAATAATACGGTATGTTCTGGAAAAACAAACTTAAATGACACTGGTATGGATCAGTAATTGTGCAGTATTAGTCGATATATAGTAGTGTTGTTGTTCTATTAATATCTTATATGAGTACTTAAGACCATTAAATAGATATTGAGGTCTCTTTTTTCTGGACCAAAACAACAAGAAAAAAACAACATGTCAACATAATCATATTCCAAAATTATATTCAATAAAACTAGGGCAACATATGAAGAAAAGAGAGATTTACACGGAGACTCCTGAAATCATGTTACACCACTAATGGGGTCTACTGTCGCATCAAGTCACTCACAAAAAACAAGAAAATACCAACATGTCAACCTAAGCATGCCAAACTCCAATTCAATAAAAACAAGGCGAAAATATGAACAAAAGGAAGATTGACACAGATACTCCTGAAAAAGTACAAGTAGAATAAGACCAGGTGTTCCGGAAGAGTAAGCGTCTCATGCTTCATCGACAACATTTGTCATGTTAAACTTTCGCCAAACGTTCCCCAATGAGAACGACGTATACAACAACAGAACCAACAGACAAAACTAACGAACATCGAATACATCCAGCTCATTATTATATAAAGAAATAGAACGTTTCTAAATGATATCGCTTTAGACCGTAAAACCGCACTATAATTTTCATCAGCTAGCATCTCTCGAAAGACTATGTTTGTCATCGACATTTTGCACTAAGACCGTGATATTGGGATAATGCTAGAAGTCAAAAGACTTCCGATAATGCTAGAAGTCAAAAGACTTCCGATAATGCTAGAAGTCAAAAGACTTCCGATAATGCTAGAAGTCAAAAGACTTCCGATAATGCTAGATGTTAAAGGCTTCCGATAATGCTAGAAGTGGAAGGCTTCCGATAATGCTAGAAGTCAAAAGACTTCCGATAATGCTAGAAGTCAAAAGATTTCCGATAATGCTAGAAGTGGAAGGCTTCCGATAATGCTAGAAGTCTTCCGATAATGCTAGAAGTCAAAAGATTTCCGATAATGCTAGAAGTGAAAGGCTTCCGATAATGCTAGAAGTCAAAAGACTTCCGATAATGCTAGAAGTCAAAAGACTTCCGATAATGCTAGATGTTAAAGGCTTCCGATAATGCTAGATGTTAAAGACTTCCGATAATGCTAGAAGTCAAAAGACTTCCGATAATGCTAGAAGTCAAAAAAGACTTCCGATAATGCTAGAAGTCAAAAGACTTCCGATAATGCTAGATGTTAAAGGCTTCCGATAATGCTAGAAGTGGAAGGCTTCCGATAATGCTAGAAGTCAAAAGACTTCCGATAATGCTAGAAGTGGAAGGCTTCCGATAATGCTAGAAGTCAAAAGACTTCCGATAATGCTAGAAGTCAAAAGACTTCCGATAATGCTAGAAGTCAAAAAAGACTTCCGATAATGCTAGAAGTCAAAGGCTTCTGATAATGCTAGGTGTTAAAGGCTTCCGATAATGCTAGAAGTCAAAAGACTTCCGATAATGCTAGAAGTCAAAGGCTTCCGATAATGCTAGATGTTAAAGGCTTCCGATAATGCTAGAAGTCAAAAGACTTCCGATAATGCTAGAAGTCAAAAGATTTCCGATAATGCTAGAAGTGGAAGGCTTCCGATAATGCTAGAAGTCAAAAGACTTCCGATAATGCTAGAAGTCAAAGGCTTCCGATAATGCTAGAAGTCAAAGGCTTCCGATAATGCTAGAAGTGGAAGGCTTCCGATAATGCTAGAAGTCAAAAGACTTCCGATAACGCTAGAAGTCAAAAGACTTCCGATAATGCTAGATGTTAAAGGCTTCCGATAATGCTAGAAGTCAAAAGCTTCCGATAATGCTAGAAGTCAAAAGACTTCCGATAATGCTAGAAGTCATAAGATTTCCGATAATGCTAGAAGTGGAAGGCTTCCGATAATGCTAGAAGTCAAAAGACTTCCGATAATGCTAGAAGTGGAAGGCTTCCGATAATGCTAGAAGTCAAAAGACTTCCGATAATGCTAGAAGTGAAAGGCTTCCGATAATGCTAGAAGTCAAAGGCTTCCGATAATGCTAGAAGTGAAAGGCTTCCGATAATGCTAGATGTTAAAGACTTCCGATAATGCTAGAAGTCAAAAGACTTCCGATAATGCTAGACTTCCGATAATCCGATAATGCTAGAAGTGGAAGGCTTCCGATAATGCTAGAAGTCAAAAGACTTCCGATAATGCTAGATGTTAAAGGCTTCCGATAATGCTAGAAGTCAAAAGATTTCCGATAATGCTAGAAGTGGAAGGCTTCCGATAATGCTAGAAGTCAAAAGACTTCCGATAATGCTAGATGTTAAAGGCTTCCGATAATGCTAGAAGTCAAAAGATTTCCGATAATGCTAGAAGTGGAAGGCTTCCGATAATGCTAGAAGTCAAAAGACTTCCGATAACGCTAGAAGTCAAAAGACTTCCGATAATGCTAGATGTTAAAAGACTACCGATAAAGCTAGAAGTCAAAAAAGAATACCGATAATGCTAGAAGTCAAAAGACTTCCGATAATGCTAGAAGTCAAAGGCTTCCTAGAAATGCTAGAGAGTCAAAAGACTTCCGATAATGCTAGAAGTCCGAAAAGAAGTCAAAAGATTCCGATAATGCTAGAAGTGGAAGGCTTCCGATAATGCTAGAAGTCAAAAGAAGTCTAAAAGACTTCAAAAGATAATGCTAGAAGTCAAAAGAAGTCTTCCGAGAAGTAATGCTAGAAGTGTAAAAGATTCCGATAATGCTAGAAGTGAAGGCTGATGCTAGAAGTCATAAAGATTTTTGATAATGCTAGAAGTCAAAAGACTTCCGATAATGCTAGAAGTGAAAGGCTTCCGATAATGACCAGTTTATACTATATTACACCTGTCATGTATACGTTTGTGTGTAACCAGTTTATACTGTATTACACCTGTCATGTATATGTTTGTGTGTAACCAGTTTATACTGTATTACACCTGTCATGTATATGTTTGTGTGTAACCAGTTTATACTATATTACACCTGTCATGTATACGTTTGTGTGTAACCAGTTTATACTGTATTACACCTGTCATGTATATGTTTGTGTGTAACCAGTTTATACTGTATTACACCTGTCATGTATATGTTTGTGTGTAACCAGTTTATACTGTATTACATCTGTCGTGTATATGTTTGTGTGTAACCAGTTTATACTGTATTACACCTGTCGTGTATATGTTTGTGTGTAACCAGTTTATACTGTATTACACCTGTCATGTATATGTTTGTGTGATCAGTTTATACTGTATTACACCTGTCATGTATATGTTTGTGTGATCAGTTTATACTGTATTACACCTGCCATGTATACGTTTGTGTGTAACCAGTTTATACTATATTACACCTGTCATGTATATGTTTGTGTGTAACCAGTTTATACTGTATTACACCTGCCATGTATATGTTTGTGTGATCAGTTTATTCTGTATTACACCTGTCATGTATACGTTTGTGTGTAACCAGTTTATACTATATTACACCTGTCATGTATATGTTTGTGTGTAACCAGTTTATACTGTATTACACCTGTCATGTATATGTTTGTGTGATCAGTTTATACTGTATTACACCTGTCATGTATATGTTTGTGTGTAACCAGTTTATACTGTATTACACCTGTCATGTATATGTTTGTGTGTAACCAGTTTATACTGTATTACACCTGTCATGTATATGTTTGTGTGATCAGTTTATACTGTATTACACCTGTCATGTATATGTTTGTGTGTAACCAGTTTATACTGTATTACACCTGTCATGTATATGTTTGTGTGTAACCAGTTTATACTGTATTACACCTGTCATATATATGTTTGTGTGTAACCAGTTTATACTGTATTACACCTGTCATGTATATGTTTGTGTGTAACCAGTTTATACTGTATTACACCTGTCATGTATATGTTTGTGTGTAACCAGTTTATACTGTATTACACCTGTCATGTATATGTTTGTGTGTAACCAGTTTATACTGTATTACACCTGTCATGTATATGTTTGTGTGTAACCAGTTTATACTGTATTACACCTGTCATGTATATGTTTGTGTGTAACCAGTTTATACTGTATTACACCTGTCATGTATATGTTTGTGTGTAACCAGTTTATACTATATTACACCTGTCATATATATGTTTGTGTGTAACCAGTTTATACTATATTACACCTGTCATGTATATGTTTGTGTAACCAGTTTATACTGTATTACACCTGTCATGTATATGTTTGTGTGTAACCAGTTTATACTGTATTACACCTGTCATATATATGTTTGTGTGTAACCAGTTTATACTGTATTACACCTGTCATGTATATGTTTGTGTGTAACCAGTTTATACTGTATTACACCTGTCATGTATATGTTTGTGTGTAACTAGTTTATACTGTATTACAACTGTCATGTATATGTTTGTGTGTAACCAGTTTATACTGTATTACACCTGTCATGTATATGTTTGTGTGTAACCAGTTTATACTGTATTACACCTGTCATGTATATGTTTGTGTGTAACCAGTTTATACTGTATTACACCTGTCATGTATATGTTTGTGTGTAACTAGTTTATACTGTATTACACCTGTCATGTATATGTTGGTGTGTAACCAGTTTATACTATATTACACCTGTCATATATATGTTTGTGTGTAACCAGTTTATACTATATTACACCTGTCATGTATATGTTTGTGTAACCAGTTTATACTGTATTACACCTGTCATGTATATGTTTGTGTGTAACCAGTTTATACTGTATTACACCTGTCATGTATATGTTTGTGTGTAACCAGTTTATACTGTATTACACCTGTCGTGTATATGTTTGTGTGATCAGTTTATACTGTATTACACCTGTCATGTTTCATTTACATAAGGATTGCATGGTAAATTACTTTTGTTATGCATTTTGGTAGCGTTGGGGCCTCTCACACTATTTGGGCCGACGAATGATGCTTTCGCAAAATTACCAAAAGGAGCTGTTGATGGCCTTCTCCAGAATACAACGGCACTTAAAGGTCAGAATTAAATATGTACTTTACAGATCTTATTTAAAATGTTACTAAAGTGATTTAGAACATTTTGAAATTAACATATATGTTTATCATGTTCCTAATTGTCTGTTTTGTTATCATTGGTCCATTCGTAATCCATTTAGTTTTTGTATATATGTTTATGTGGTAGGGCTTTCTACCAATATCCAGTACATACCCTATTTAACATACAATGCTGCAAAATGTAGACGACCTTGCTTGGTTTTTACAAAGGTATGTGTTATACATTCACGTATCACATAGAGCTACAACTGTACATCACTTAAATTTCTTGTGGGATCTATTTTTGCGGTATTTCACTGATCTACACTGATATAAACACACATTATTATTCTCGAGAAAATATCGTCACATCCTGTATCAATTACATCAGGATCTTGTGCGTGTGCTACATATTTTGTGTGAGTGTGTTATTTATTTTGTTGTGTGTAATATATATTTTGTGCTTGTCAAACACATTTTGTTGTGTATACTATATACTTTGTTGTGTGTACTATATGCATTGTTGTGTATACTATATACTTTGTTGTGTGTACTATGTACTTTGTTGTGTGTACTATATACTTTGTTGTGTGTACTATATACATTGTTGTGTGTACTAGTTTATACATATGTATATGTTGGTGTGTAACCAGGTCATATATATGTTTGTGTGTAACCAGTTTATACTAATATGTTTGTGTAACTATATACTTTGTTGTGTGTACTATATACTTTGTTGTGTGTACTATATACTTTTTGTGTGTACTATATACTTTGTTGTGTGTACTATATACTTTGTTGTGTGTACTATATATTTTGTTGTGTGTACTGTATACTTTGTTGTGTGTACTATATACTTTATTGTGTGCACTATATATTTTGTTGTGTGTACTATATATTTTGTTGTGTGTACTATATACATTGTTGTGTGTACTATATACATTGTTGTGTGTACTATATATTTTGTTGTGTGTACTATATATTTTGTTGTGTGTACTATATACTTTGTTGTGTGTACTATATACTTTGTTGTGTGTACTATATACATTGTTGTGTGTACTATATATATTGTTGTGTGTACTATATTTTGTTGTGTGTACTATATACTTAGTTGTGTGTACTATATATTTGTTGTGTGTACTATATACTTTGTTGTGTGCGTGTACTATATACTTTGTTGTGTGTACTTTATACTTTGGTGTATGTACTATATACTTTGTTGTGTGTACTATATACTTTGTTGTATGCACTATATACTTTGTTGCGTGTACTCTATACTTTGTTTTGTGTACTATATATGTTGTTTTGTGTACTATATATTTTGTTGTGTGTACTTTATACTTTGTTGTGTGTACTATATATTTTGTTGTGTGTACTATATACTTTGTTGTGTGTACTTTATACTTTGGTGTATGTACTATATACTTTGTTGTGTGTACTATATACTTTTTTGTGTGTACTTTATACTTTGTTGTGTGTACTATATATTTTGTTGTGTGTACTATATACTTTGTTGTGTGTACTATATACATTGTTGTGTGTACTATATATTTTGTTGTGTGTACTATATTTTGTTGTGTGTACTATATACTTAGTTGTGTGTACTATATATTTGTTGTGTGTACTATATACTTTGTTGTTTGCGTGTACTATATACTTTGTTGTGTGTACTTTATACTTTGGTGTATGTACTATATACTTTGTTGTGTGTACTATATACTTTGTTGTATGTACTATGTACTTTGTTGCGTGTACTCTATACTTTGTTTTGTGTACTATATATGTTGTTTTGTGTACTATATACTTTGTTGTGTGTACTATATACTTTGTTGTATGTACTATGTACTTTGTTGCGTGTACTCTATACTTTGTTTTGTGTACTATATATGTTGTTTTGTGTACTATATACTTTGTTGTGTGTACTATATACTTTGTTGTATGTACTATGTACTTTGTTGCGTGTACTCTATACTTTGTTTTGTGTACTATATATGTTGTTTTGTGTACTATATATTTTGTTGTGTGTACTTTATACTTTGTTGTGTGTACTATATATTTTGTTGTGTGTACTATATACTTTGTTGTGTGTACTTTATACTTTGGTGTATGTACTATATACTTTGTTGTGTGTACTATATACATTGTTGTGTGTACTATATACTTAGTTGTGTGTACTTTATACTTTGTTGTGTGTACTATATGTTTTGTTGTGTGTACTATATACTTGTTTGTGTGTACTGTATATTTTATTGTGTGTACTATATGATTTGTTGTGTGTACTATATATTATTAGTTGTGTATACTATATACATTGTTGTGTGTACTATATGTTTTGTTGTGTGTACTATATACTTTGTTGTGTATACTATATACATTGTTGTGTGTACTATTTACATTGTTGTGTGTACTATATACTTAGTTGCATGTACTATATACTTTGTTGTGTGTACTATATATTTTGTTGTATGTACTATATTCATTGTTGTGTGTACTATATACATTGTTGTGTGTACTATATACATTGTTGTGTGTACTATATACTTAGTTGTGTGTAATATATATTTTGTTGTGTGTAATATATAATTTGTTGTGTGTTCTGTATACTTTGTTGTGTGTACTATATACTTTGTTGTATGTACTATATACTTTGTTGTGTGTACTATATACTTTGTTTTGTGTACTATATACATTGTTGTGTGTACTATATATTTTGTTGTGTGTACTATATTTTGTTGTGTGTACTATATACTTAGTTGTGTGTACTATATATTTGTTGTGTGTACTATATACTTTGTTGTGTGCGTGTACTATATACTTTGTTGTGTGTACTTTATACTTTGGTGTATGTACTATATACTTTGTTGTGTGTACTATATACTTTGTTGTATGTACTATATACTTTGTTGCGTGTACTCTATACTTTGTTTTGTGTACTATATATGTTGTTTTGTGTACTATATATTTTGTTGTGTGTACTATATATTTTGTTGTGTGTACTGTATATTTTGTTGTGTGTAATATATATTTTGTTGTGTGTACTATATATTTTGTTGTGTGTAATATATATTTTGTTGTGTGTACTATATACTTTTTTGTGTGTACTGTATATTTTGTTGTGTGTACTATATATTTTGTTGTGTGTACTATATATTTTGTTGTGTGTACTATATATTTTGTTTTGTGTACTATATACTTTTTTGTGTGTACTATATACTTTTTTGTGTGTATATATTTGTTGTGTGTACTATATAATTTGTTGTGTGTACTATATACTTTGTTGTGTATACTATATACATTGTTGTGTGTACTATATACTTTTTTGTGTGTACTATATATTTTGTTGTGTGTACTATATATTTTGTTTTGTGTACTATTTACTTTTTTGTGTGTACTATATACTTTTTTGTGTGTACTGTATATTTTGTTGTGTGTACTATATAATTTGTTGTGTGTACTATATACTTTGTTGTGTATACTATATACATTGTTGTGTGTTTACTTTATTTTTTGTTTATAATGGTAGATTTATAAATCTTCACAAATGCCCTCTGTTATGTTAATTGTATTGTCATAGAAAACCTTTTCTTCAACACCTGTTTGATCTCTTCTTACAGAGTTGATGTATTATCATGTGGTACTAAATACATACTACAGAGCTGGCATGGAAACTGGGACACTGAAAACACTCAACGGAAAATCTCTTAACCTGACTGTATCTTTAGGTAATATCATGTTCAAATGTCTGTAGGCCTATGTTTGAATCTTTTAATCACCTCGTCTATTTTAGAAATACCATGTTTAAATACTTTAACCTCGCTGTCTATCTCGTTAATACCATATATAAATCTTGCAACCTCATCAGCTCTCTCTTTGAAGGTGTTTTGTAAAAATATATGTTATCTAATTGTTTTCTGTGTCTTCAGATGAAGTGAAGGTTAATGGTGCTAATCTGATATCTGAAGACAACTCAGTCGTCAACGGAGTTATCCACATGGTTGACACCGTCCTCACTCCTCCATAGTCCTGGGCAATAGGTCCTTATCTCCGTTACACTATTGAGGGGATGTACCATGTCTGATCTCAACTGGGCGCTGGGGCATGCGTTTAGGGAAGCTAAAGATATCGTCAATCGATAACTGTTAATGGCTAACCTCTTCAAAACATCTTAAAGCGGTGTAACAGGACGGATACGGGTTTTATATGGCACCATAAGGGGACACGTACTGTATCAGAATTAAACAATGAGACACATCATCTAATAAAATCATGGTCACATCAATGTTTGAGTCATCTCACTGTTACATATCTCGTGATGGACGATGACCAGGCAACTTGTATATCTATATGTGTATCTCTTTTTCATTGCTGTTATGGTGATGCTTCTTTGATTTGTTGATTTAAGTCATACTGAAAATGTGATATACGATTGTTATTGTCTCGATAAAAAATTATTTTAAAGCAAGGAAGTGTTACATTCTTTTTTGTAAATCTTTTTGTAAAATGTATGCTGAGGTAAATATTTGTCGTTTATCAAAAATAGATTATCTTACATGAGTTTTCAGTTATTATATCAATGAAACTTGTCACGAAACTTCTCAAAATCTAAACTGACGATACCCACAGTTCATATCTCAAAATATATACTGACGGTACCCTCAGTTAATATCTCAAAATCTAAAATGACGATACCCTCAGTTCATATCTCAAAATCTAAACTGACGATACCCTCAGTTCATATCTCAAAATCTAAACTGACGATACCCTCAGTTCATATCTCAAAATCTATACTGACGATACCCTCAGTTCATATCTCAAAATCTATACTGACGATACCCTCAGTTAATATCTCAAAATCTAAACTGACGATACCCTCAGTTTATATCTCAAAATCTATACTGACGATACCCTCAGTTCATATTTCAAAATCTATACTGACGATACCCTCAGTTCATATCTCAAAATCTAAACTGACGATACCCTCAGTTAATATCTCAAAATCTATACTGACGATACCCTCAGTTCATATCTCAAAATCTATACTGACGATACCCTCAGTTCATATCTCAAAATCTAAACTGACGATACCCTCAGTTCATATCTCAAAATCTAAACTGACGATACCCTCATTTCATATCTCAAAATCTAAACTGACGATACCCTCAGTTCATATCTCAAAATCTAAACTGACGATACCCTCAGTTCATATCTCAAAATCTATACTGACGATACCCTCAGTTCATATCTCAAAATCTATACTGACGATACCCTCAGTTCATATCTCAAAATCTAAACTGACGATACCCTCAGTTCATATCTCAAAATCTAAACTGACGATACCCTCAGTTCATATCTCAAAATCTAAATTGGCGATACCCTCAGTTCATATCTCAAAATCTATACTGATGATACCCTCAGTTCATATCTCAAAATCTATACTGACGGTACCCTCAGTTAATATCTCAAAATCTAAACTGACGATACCCTCAGTTCATATCTCAAAATCTAAACTGACGATACCCTCAGTTCCTATCTCAAAATCTCTACTGACGGTACCCTCAGTTAATATCTCAAAATCTAAACTGACGATACCCTCAGTTCATATCTCAAAATCTAAACTGACGATACCCTCAGTTTATATCTCAAAATCTATACTGACGATACCCTCAGTTCATATCTCAAAATCTAAACTGACGATACCCTCAGTTCATATCTCAAAATCTAAACTGACGATACCCTCAGTTCATATCTTAAAATCTATACTGACGATACCCTCAGTTCATATCTCAAAATCTAAACTGACAGTACCCTCAGTTAATATCTCAAAATCTAAACTGACGATACCCTCAGTTAATATCTCAAAATCTAAACTGACGATACCCTCAGTTCATATCTCAAAATCTAAACTGACGGTACCCTCAGTTCATATCTCAAAATCTAAACTGACGATACCCTCAGTTCATATCTCAAAATCTCTACTGACGGTACCCTCAGTTCATATCTCAAAATCTATACTGACGGTACCCTCAGTTAATATCTCAAAATCTAAACTGACGATACCCTCAGTTAATATCTCAAAATCTAAACTGACGATACCCTCAGTTCATATCTCAAAATCTAAACTGACGGTACCCTCAGTTCATATCTCAAAATCTAAACTGACGATACCCTCAGTTCATATCTCAAAATCTCTACTGACGGTACCCTCAGTTCATATCTCAAAATCTATACTGACGGTACCCTCAGTTAATATCTCAAAATCTAAACTGACGATACCCTCAGTTCATATCTCAAAATCTAAACTGACGATACCCTCAGTTCCTATCTCAAAATCTCTACTGACGGTACCCTCAGTTCATATCTCAAAATCTATACTGACGATAACCTCAGTTTTTATTTCCACTTTCTACTGACACCACAATGACACATTTGAATACTCCGCTCGGTGTTTTTACACGTGCTCATAATAACACTTTTTAACGTATGATATCGTTAATAATCGTTATCATTAGAAAAATAATTAATAATGTTATTGAGGTTAATTTATTTTGCGTATCTGGAATTTTCCCCCGACAATATTTTATTGAATCTTTTTGCACTTTTCGTAATCAGAATGTTTATCTGTGTCCCTGACATTGCTGTTGGGTATAAACCATACAGAACACAATCCAATTCGATAAAGGACCAAATTCAGATTTCGTTAATTCCATATCAAACCACCATGTGATTGAAGGGGACCGCCATATTTATTCTGTAACTTGCTTTCCTTCGCGTGGGACCACGTATCTAATAAATAACCTTGTTACATCGTGAAGCAGTGATAAGATAAACGTAATCTGATCTACACAGGAATCGATGTTAGCCTCTAAACCGCCATCAGGAAATGTCATTCTCATCCCAGATATACCGAGTGTATACCGAAACCACCATCTTCAGCTTACGTAAAAAAACATTAAAACACCACCAATTGGCTGTAAATATTGAATGAAGAGCGTTATGTAGATAAGTCAAATAATGGTAAACATAACAATGTATGTAAAAAAAGAACTGTACACTAATCCATATACGCATTTTTTTACATTATGAAAGTATGAGAAAGAAAACAAGAATTCCATACACCCGTGCTGGAATAACGACCTATTCACAGATAAACTTTTTTCGCGGGAATTCCTAGCTGTTGAATAATTAACATAACACGGACGGTAATCAGAGAAGTCCTGCAGATACACTAAATAAATCGTTTGTTTCTCCTTTTATTATAAAAATATGGCATAAATACCCATAATTAATTGTAATACAATTATCAACTACAATGTAGAACTATTACACACTCATTATAACAAGGAATTGTGGGAAGGAATTCATACTCAAGGGATAAAGAAACGCAGGGTAAACTTTGAAGATGATTCCAGGCAAGACGTCGAGTATCATGGTCAATATTGGTCAGTAAGAAGGAAGATGATTCCAGGCAAGACGTCGAGTATCATGGTCAATATTGGTCAGTAAGAAGGAAGATGATTCCAGGCAAGACGTCGAGTATCATGGTCAATATTGGTCAGTAAGAAGGAAGATGATTCCAGGCAAGACGTCGAGTATCATGGTCAATATTGGTCAGTAAGAAGGAAGATGATTCCAGGCAAGACGTCGAGTATCATGGTCAATATTGGTCAGTAAGAAGGAAGATGATTCCAGGCAAGACGTCGAGTATCATGGTCAATATTGGTCAGTAAGAAGGAAGATTAATCGATAAAGAACAAACTGCAAAATCAACGATTAATATCAGGTAAGTGATTTAGGTGTAATTGAAGGAAGTTGAAAGAGAACTCTGGAATCTAAAATCGAAATGGACTGATTGTGGAAGGTGGCAAGTCAATACCGGGTATGTCCCCCACTCGCTCTCTCCATAGCCCTGATTCTTCTAGGAATGGAGTTCATGAGTGAGTTTATCCTCCTCATTGGGATGTTGGCCCATTTTTCCAAGAAGACTGCTCTCAGTTGGGCCAGAGTTACAGGGGGAGGCTGGCGTCGTCGAACCTGTCTATCCAGTTGGTCCAACAAGTATTCAATTGGGGATAGGTCGGGCTGTATGTAGGCCAGTCCAATGGGTGGATATAACAATATAGTGAGGAAATCGCGACAGATCCTCGCTACATGGGGCCAAACATTATCCTGCTGGAATGCGAGGTTGTCTTGCCGCAGTAATGGGAAAACATGGGCTCGGAGGATCCTTTCTCTATACTAAGCGACATTTAAATTACCTCCTACCACAACCAGTGGTGATTTAAGTCTATGTGAGATTCCCCCCACACCATTACCGATCCACCCCCAAACCTATCCGTCTATTCTTCGCAGCAGCCGACAAAACGTTCTCCATGACGTCGGTATACACGACGTCGAACGTCTGCTCGAAACAGTATGAACCGAAACACATCAGTAAACTACTGCCTCAATGGGAATATTCTGGGGGCATGTGCCGCCACCCAAGCCGCTGGTGGGTGATGTGCCCGCAGGCCAACTTCCCGCAATCGGTTCCTTACAGTTTTTGCATGGATATGACGGTTATAAGCACCAATGATATGAAGGGAAGATTTAGAGGCAATAAGGTGCCGATTGCGTAAATGGGAGTGACGAATAAACTTGTCCTGACGTTGTGACGCCACGAGCGGACGCCAAGACCTAGGTCTGTCAGCAACCCGCCCAGTTTCCCTTAGTCGTATAACAAGACGTTCTATAGTGCAAATATGGACACCGAAATGTCTGACAACCTGTATTTGCCTTTGACCTTGCATAATCATCGCAATGGCATGACCCCTCAGAACTCCCGTCAGCCGAACCATTGTTTAATGCTATCAGAAATTAATCAAAATATCGTAAAATTATGTCTCTATGAAGACTACCCAATGGTATGACGAGCAGTGTAACTCAATGTCACAACACTGCTGTGCACGAGATTTTCCCGTTTCGTGTTTTCTCCGGAAGACGTCGTCACGCAATACAATAATGCAACATTTAATACAGGACCACGTGCACTGTAACCTAGAGTGTTGTTTGACTGATTTTCATTGTTTTGAACGCGTTCTCAAGATATTGCAAATAATGTCACCTAGCGTTTCTTTATTCCTTGACTATATTACAACGCCAGATACATCACCAATGCACGTGTTTCGTATGTCCATTTCGAGCTGTGCAGTGCAAATGTAAATATTGGAATTTACAGAAAAAATAAGAAAAAATACCAACATTTTAACAAAATCGTAATTCAATCACACAGTCGATGGAACCTAGGACAAAATATTTACAAAAGACAGATCAATGACGATACTTTCAAAACAGAAGAAATATGACACGACCATCTATTGTTTAAGGGTAAGCAATCTATTCCTTGAGCAATATTTCATCATTTTCTCTCTTAAAATGTAGGAATTAACTAGGCATGACACTTAGATTATTGCTGCAGAAGGCATCATATCTAAAAATGATATCTTATATAATTGTATCATTTACCTATAACAAACGAAAGCAAGACAATAACGTGATATTATATCTCAATCAGTTACTAAACAGACAGAAGAAATGTAAACTGTTAGTTATGTTTGTTGTCTTACCAAAACGTCTTAAACAATAGTGCGTGTATTATGAGTGATGTATTCATGTGGTATATTGGGGCAGGTGAATGAAGAATTTATCAAACATGTAAGCTTTGCATGGTTTCTGCCCCATTGTCAAGCATCATATCAATAATAACAATGATCAAAGCAATTATGCTTTGATAATTGACATAACAATGTGATTCATAAGTTCTGAGAAAATACACTCGATACAACAGTACGTAAATGATATGTTTGCCATTCTTTCGTTCTTTAATGCTCCTTGTTAACAGATCGATGTACTATGTATGTTACGTGATGGTTCAGCTGGACGTTGTCGAGGAACCCATTTTTTCATAAACACCAATTTGTCGAAGGCAACTGCAAATTTTTTGTTGGTAACGTAATACACAAGCCAGTTAAGTGAGGGATGGAGATGTGCAAACACTGTGATAAACAAATGTATGGCATGCGAGAAAGTGTTGTGTGTATCTACTACCATCAGTATAGCGAAAGGAATCCAACAAACGGAGAACACAGCGTACACTACAAATATAGTGCGGGCGAGATGAAGGGACTTTCGAACAGCCTTTTTCTGCATAACTGATGGAATTGAAAACCGGTCGAGATGGCGATGTTCTTCACTTCCGTTTTTGTCATCACCCTGCTTTTGAAAGATTGTTCCCGTTGAAGTGGGCTGTAAAGAATGTTGTTGAACGCGTTTCTGACTGTTCAAAACAAACATATACAAATTGATGTATGAAATCCCTGTCACAAGAACTGGAACCCAAACAAGAGTGACTGAGAAAACGACTGTATACGGAAATGTGGCCATCCTGTCCCAGATACACTCCAGACTCTTACGGTCGAAACTATGGTCACCAATTCCCGCCAGATTGAGAAGTACCATGGTGATACCAAGAATACAGAGGGCGCCACATATAATGACGCAGTTCCGGGCGGTAAATATCCGATTGTAGTGGCGATTATGACATATGTGTATATACCTGTTAAAGCTAAGGCAGGCTATGGACCCCAGTGATACAATACACGACACTGTGCATATGGAGGCAATTGTCCGGCAAAGTCCAGGAATACTGTCGAAGAACTGTTCACCTTCAAGCTTAGCTGCAAAAACAAATGTTATTGTTAATAAAATAAATGATAAAAAAAAAATATGAAATCTAGTATTTCACTAAATTAGGAATATGCGTTTTCATTCATTGGTATATCATCACCGCACTAATAAAATCAAGTAAGAAAATCCTTCACTTTACTAATGCCTCAATTCGGCATTTACTTACATGACAAAGCACACAAATGATGTAACAATACGACCCGAGTGTTACTTAAAACATCAGTATAGATCGGACTCTGGAGAATGCCTCTGGTAGTAAATCTTCCTCGACGTAATACTATTGTCACATATTCTATGTACTCCGACGTTCTCTTGGTCTTTCCGTCTCATGAATGTAATATTTGTAGCTTTACGTGTGTAATTACTAAAAAGACGTTGAGAAATGGTTTTGAATACATAAATTTATATATTGATTCAACACAGCTGTTCACGACATGTTCTCTCGTAGACTGAGTATATCTAGAATGAATGTCCTTACTATGGTATACAGTTTAAGCAATGTACTGACGACAAAAATTGTGGAGATGCCGGGGATTGAACCCGGGGCCTTTCACATGCGAAGCGAACGCTCTACCACTGAGCTACATCCCCTGTAGAGATTACTTTACTAAGTAGAACTTTTTACCTTCACTCTAGGCGTTGATATAAAATCAATGACTGTCAGGTACATTAATATCAATATAAGATAGACTACTGAAGATAAAACAATATCATATCGTAAATAATGTGTATTTATACGTAGATATTATATATAAATAATCTAAACCGACTACGTTGAGATAACATCTAGTAGTTGATTGTTCCTATACAATTTTAAAGGCGTAATTGATATAGGTAGTATGTACATGTATTAACATCTTTTCTAAAAGGAACGAATGCTACATTCCTTCTTGTGTGAGGTCTTCCGAAATTTGGAAAGTGAACTTATTTTTTATATCATGACAACCTTGTACATAATCAAGTTTTAACTGTATGATGCAGTTGAATTCATTATCTGACTCTACTATAAAAAAACAAAAAACAAAAAAATACCAACATGTCAACATAATCATATCCTAAACTCAAATTTAATAAACATCGGGCAAAATATGAACTAAAGAAAGATTAACACGGATGCTCCTGAAAAAGGGCAAGGAGAATAAGACCAGCAGATGTTCCGGAAGAGTAAACGTCTTCTGCTTTATTGACTACACCCGCCCTGTAAACCATGGTTAATCCAAGAAAGTAACATCACGTTCTCTAATGAAAACAAGAAATTCAACAACGGTAATTTCATCAGGTAAGCAAGTCAGGTTTGCGTATAAAAAATAGCACAATGGACGATTTCTCGTCAATATCTAACCAATTCATCGAACCATGAGTTTTTCATTGTAATAGGTTACTCGTAAAAGGTGGATTTCAAGCTTGTAACAGGAAGCAGTCATAATGATTATGTTCTAGTTGATGAGTCTAACATTGAGTTTATAGAAAATTTCATGAGTAGGGAGTTTAATCAATTCTTAGACCATTCGCCCATTGTGTTCAATCTACAGGTGAACGTTAAAGATTCACCTGATAAAAATACGTTTTCTTATTCTATTCGATGGAATCATGTTTAACTCTGTGGTATTTAAACGTTTGGTGAATGACGCTGCCGACCGTTTAATGGACAGAAGTGTAAACAGGAATTTGTCTCAGTATAGCGTTAATGACAATGTCATAAAACTGTCCGATCTTTTTAGAAATATCGTTGAACCACATTGCATTCAGATTCCGTCGCGTAGAACTTCTATTAATATAGAAGACAAACTATAGTTTACAGAAACATGCAAAACAAAGTATAAAGAATATGAAGCCACTCTCCCAAGTTTTAGTAAAGATAACTCACGTGACAATCATAAACCAATAATTCATCAGAAAAAATGTATAAAAAATTTGAATCCTAAACTGAAAAGATAATACAAGATACATAAAGGAAACATGAGAAAACATAATCCGGAAATATTCTACAGATGTTTCAAAAAGACAAGAGTCAAAGAGAGTAATTTGACGAATGGAGATTTCTTTGAACATTTGACAGAATAATGAAAAATTACGATAACTCAGGTAACGATATGAATCTTTTTGAAGAATTAGATACAGATATCACCGAGAGAGAGGTTTTACATGTAATAGGTCATTTAAAACGTAATAAAGCACGTGGTCTAGGCGGTTTGTTCAATGAACTTTTTGAAGCATATAAAGATACTTTGGCCCCTTGTTTAAAAGTGTTTTAAACAGAATCTTCAGCTCTGGGTTTTTTTAGCACTATTTAAAAAGGGGAATGTTAATATAACAGGTAATCATAGGGATATTACCTTAGTAAGTTTTCAATGCTCAATGAGAGATTTATTAAAATTGATAAAAACTTATTCTATCATTACCGATATACGGTTCGGATTTAGAAAAGACCCATCGACGGTGGATGTTATTCTGGTCTTACAGTGTCTAATTCTCTCTTTAAAACCCTTATAGCTGTTTTATTGATTATAGAAAAACTTCAGATTTTGTTAGTCGTTAAAATCTTTGGTATATATGATTAAGGAAGGGATAGAGGGGGAATTTCTCAGAATTAGCAGAAGTCTGTATGACAACGTGAGATGTAGTGTTCAATACAAAGGCATAACTGATTACTTCAATTGTGACTGTGCCATATTTCACTACGTTAGAGAAACAGAATCTATATTCTTGTCGATCCAAGTCTGAACATCTTTGTCACAACGTAGTAATATTGACACACATTTTCATTGCTATAACACTGGTACAAACGCAGCAGGTTTACATTCCAAATATTGCACTGGATTGAGCCTCAGGTACCAAACGTGGTGGAAATGGGTTCGCCGGGTACCTAGGGAAGTGAAAATAGGTTTGACGGGTATGCTTCAGACCAAATCCAATCATTCTTTCAGACGAGGGTTTTTTCATATATTTACTCTATTTCTCCGGTTGGGCATTACTCCTACCGACCAAGGGAGTCGAGACCAAACCTTTACAAAAAATAAGTCCTTTTACCAAGTTGTTATCATCTAGAAACGGATGTAGAAGTTCTTAAAACGAGATAAAGTTAAAGTTCCTTTATATTGTTTTGCAATTTTATCTCATACCACCCCTGGATGGTGCATATTTCGACAAATGGTATGCGAGTGAAAATATGTCCCTTCTTTTCTGTCATTCACCAAATCAATAAAAACAAATAAATCATCGACATATCAATATGATTATAAAGCAAAACACACATTCAATAAAGCTATGGCTACATATGAACGAAAGAAAGACTCCTAAAAACGTACATGGAGAATAAGACCAGGTGTTTCGGAAGAGTAAGCGTTTTCTGTTTGATTAACGACACGAGCCATGTAAATCTTTGTCAAATCAGAAATACCACGTTCTCAAATAAAAGAACAAAGTAAACAACAACGGAACCACATGGCACGTAAACACTAATCATGGTCAACTTAATATCGAACAAAGAAATAGAATATTTCCCAATGATACCATTACGACGACCTGTTAGGAAAGCCTTAGAACCCAGAGTCAGGGTATTCTGTATAAATCTTCATATTAATCCTTTCCCTGTTTTTTATTATAAACTTCATTGTAATATACTGGGTATGGAAACTCATATGTATTGGATAAATATATTTATATGCAATTACAGGACCAGAAAGCAGGAAATTACTACGATTCTCAAATTCCATAATGATATGTCTTATCTCTGCTTGTGTGTCATTCTCACTAATGCTTTATTATTGTTAAACACAATACTGTGACTAATGACCAGTCCGCTGTTCACTATATCAGGTTTATTGTCGGAATCCTGATTACACCGGCAATGAAGAGCGGAAGAGGGCTGTCGAGGTAACAGTGAAATTAGCATAATTGAGACTATAAGGTGATATAAACGAACTCTTTTGTGGTGTCGGTCCTTTGTAATCATATCTTGTCCTTCAGCTGAACCCCATAGTCTTTTAAGTTGTTGACAATGAGGTCCGATCGGTGACACTTCAGCAGCTCTGGCAGTGTTCTCAAAATATCACATGAAATCCGCGCTGAATCAGGCCCGGCAGAAGCAATTTGACATTAGTTTTTTTTTAAGTCATGCTCAAAATATTGTGTCGGTCATTAAAATTTCTTATGTTGAATTGATATAATTTGTTTTTGAATGAAATTTTCTGTCTTGTTTTAAGAATAAGGAGCTTGCAGTTACAGGACCGTGTTTTGATTTGGTCTGCTGTTTATACCACAATGTAAATGTAACCGCAACATAACAGGAGGTCAACGAGAGATTGTTTGCGAAGTTGTAAAACTTCTGAAATTGTTAATTTTGATACCAGCAACCAATGCTGTTAGTGAACGGTCAACATCAGCATTGCGCAGAATCAAAACCTATCCGCGATCAACAGTGACACAACAACGTCTGAACAACTGCATGCTACTTCATGTCCACAAAGAGGCGACTGCATCTACTAATTCAGTTGATGTTGCAAATGAATTTGTAAACAATGAAAACCGCGAGAGGGTATTTGGAAAGTTCACATCAGACGGCTGATTTCGCATAGTTTCTTAGTTCTAAAGGTCAAGTAAAACTTTTCAGTTTATAGTTTATGAAGATTGAGGAATAATGAGCTAAAGTTAACATCACGTGGTGAACGTCTATGTTTCCCTGGATAAGCACGACGTTATACACATCAATATGGCCACTGACCGGTCAACGCAGACACAATTAAATGCAATTAATTTTTTATCTCTCAAGTTGAATGAAGTGGTATTTTAGAATTCAAATATGAACGTACAAAAGAAATATGTCCTCCACGAATATCCATATACATGTAAAAACGTGACATTTTCTGTTGTACACCTTATGTTTTCAAAGAAACATAATTAATTGCAAAATGTTTGTTAATTTCATATTCTTTTGTTCATATCTCATCCTGTTTCGTCGAATTTCGTTTAAGATAGATATTCTGTTGACATGTCGGTATTTACCCTGTTGTTTATGTGATGTCGGGAAAAAAATCCTCGACGGTATAAAAAAATCCAAGGGTCGCTGGGTTAAAAAGAACTTTCTGTTTCGTCTCGCTGCTACGAATCAATCTCTCCCAGAGTGCATTGCGGTATCAGATAAGATATATTGTGATTAAGGAAAGGCCAATCTGCTAGAGATTTGCTGTAAATCTGACTGATCTTGTATATTCCCCCAAACCCACAGTAACAGACAATATCTACAGTGTAATTATGGTTGTGTCATCGATAATGCGTACATTGATTTATTTAACAGCATATCACGACTAGGAACGGACGCGTGAAATCTAATATTCTTATTTCAATCTTATATTCCGTCGTTTTCTTTTCGGATGACTCTCTCGAGCCCGGGTCTAATGTACAGATACTGAAATGGTGTGGTACCAAATATAGGTTTTGTATTTTATGAATCCTTAGTCACATATTTATGTTATCTGTGGGAGCGAAAAAGCAATATTTTATGGGAGTATTGTTGTATCACCCAAGTAACACAACATGCATTAAGGCAATGGCAGTGTTTCTTATCTTGTAGATATAAGATGGACGTTAAGGTAAAAATTTCGACTTCCATCGATGCGAAACTCAGAACAATTGGGATTTCGTGTCCTACAGGTACAGTGCTTTATGGCAGTAGACTTACAGAGGGCCTACCATTAGTTAGAAATTGACACGTTATAAGCCGTACTTGAAGAGTAACATGCAGACATTAGCTATGGAAATCTTGGTACCGTCCATTTATAATAAGTCATTCTAGGGCCACAATCAACTGTCAAATTTATGATGGAGAGAGACGACAGGAAGCTAGTCACTCTAGTAGATCAGATATTACGCTATCATAAAGACCATCTTAACGAGGGCAATGTAATTTACACATTTTATCCGGAAACTAAGAAAGGATGGAGACATAAGCTACCACATATCTTTAGGTCAGTAGATGTTAACAAATTGTGCCCATAGACAATATATACACAACTCACAGCAGCTATAGATTGACACAAGGACTATGTTATAGGTAATAAGATACACAGCAAATTGTACCCATAGGCTTACACAGGGACTTTATTACAGGGAATTAGATACACAGCAAGCTGTACCCATAGATTGACACAAGGACTATGTTACAGTGAAATAAATAAACAGCAAGCTGTACCCATAGACTGACACAAGGACTATGTTACAGTGAAATAAATAAACAGCAAGCTGTACCCATAGATTGACACAAGGACTATGTTACAGTGAAATAAATAAACAGCAAGCTGTACCCATAGATTGACACAAGGACTATGTTACAGTGAAATAAATAAACAGCAAGCTGTACCCATAGATTGACACAAGGACTATGTTACAGTGAAATAAATAAACAGCAAGCTGTACCCATAGATTGACACAAGGACTATGTTACAGTGAAATAAATTCACTGTAAGCTGTACCCAGAGAATTATACAGGGACTATGTTGCAGTGAAATGAATATATAACAAATTGTATACATAGACTTAATTACAAAGGGACTTTATTACAGGGAATTAGATACACTGTAAGCTGTACCAAGAGAATTACACAGGGACTGTTACAGTGAAATAAATACACTGTACATAACCAATTGTATACTTAGACTTAATTACAAAGGGACTTTATTACAGGGAATTAGTTATCATAGGTGTCGTATCCACAGGCCACAGGTGTTAATTCATTAGCACTAATGTTCCGAAGGATTTGATTGGTGAATCCACATCGTTACAGACTGATACCTATAACGCTAATTACTGACCTATTACACTAAAACAATACCTAAGGTAATTTGTAACTTACCAACGATGCCCATGGGATCAGCTACCGTTGTAATATACAGATCGGATACGGCGAGGTTGACAATAAATATAGACTCCTTGTTCTGTAATGGCCTCTGTGTGGCTACAGCGACAATCACCAATACATTTCCAAAAGTCCCCACGATTGACCCGAAAGATAAGACAATGATACAAGGAATGGCGAGACCAGGACTCTCCAGTAGGAACTGATGACGTCCTAAGACCTGGTCGGAGTGGATGCTGCGTGGGGTGTCGATTGTTGTCAAGTTGTCCATGTTATGCACCCTTCTGTTCACCTGTCAACAACAGGAATGACAAAAGGTTAGGATATAACTATTGATATATCCCCACACTTTACGTCGAGGTACCGTCGATCTCTCTGGAGACAGATTTCATGGCGTTATAGCAAAGCTCCTTATTACTCTAATGATAGGGAGTTTCATATACCCAATAAACGCCCTTATGCTAGAGTAATTATTTACCGTTTATCACTGAGACAGTCAATTATCTTTCAGTTTCAGCAAGTTTCACGACTTCAAATGGATTTTTTGATCGTCTCGGTGGCTTACAGATATTGTTTTCAAACTTATGTACAGTATAAGGCTCCAGCTTTCCAATGCCCAGGTTCTCCCCCACTGTATTACATATTGATGTTTAGGCGGTAGCGAACTATCTCACTACATTATATTTATTTGTGCATCCTTTTCAAAATAAACCATTCTACAGAGCGCCTTCCCTCAACTACATCAATCAATATGATCATGTGGGAGTCATTAGCTCTTCAATCCCTGGTGGTCACATAATTATTATCTTCGATTCGCGAGAAAAAGTCCATTTTCAAAATGATTCGAAACGAACCTGAATCATAACACTAAATAAGTATTTCTCTCCCCAACCCCATCCCCCTCTCCCAACTCCCTACTTATGACGACATGATATAAAATATAACTTGTATAAACTCGTTATAACGAAAACCCTTGAACCCTCGTTATAACCAAAATAGTAATATTAATGTCGACATTAGATACAACAAAACTAGGATAACCTCGTTATAATGAAACTGATGTTATATATATATATATATTGGTAATTCAGAGTAATATACTCAGGAGAAGAAATCTGATCTACGATTACACAAAAATATACTGATACTTACTGGTATAAAATGCTGAACTTTGATCAGTAAAATAAGATGTTGGAGGTGATTCCCACATACTGCATAAACTACCTAACATCCAGTGTATCGGGAAGCCATGAATTACAATACAAACAAGATTACCCACAGTTTTTTTATAATCTTACACCGACTTTGTTGTCAGCTCTTTCATAGGACACTGACAGTATTCAGCTACAGACATATATGACAAATGTAAATGCCAGATGCACTTAGGATAGTAACGTGCACAGGCACGAAACTCAAACCAGAACGGTTCAGCAATGTCGTTGATTTTAGCCTTGTTGTATCCTTGTTGTATCCTTGTGGTATCCTTGTTGAAATACAGATTATATATCTATAGATAATGACCAAAATCTGCAGAAGTATGTAATACATCCGATAGCATTGATAGGCCCGTGGTTCCTCTCACCTCTATATATGGTGTCGTATGAACCACAAGAATATCATGACTGTGAAGACCAGAAGTCTATTACACGTAGCATGACAATGTCCCATTTGCACACGCCTGACAAGGCGGGATGAGACAGAAACTAATCAGATTTTCAAGTTGTTGATGTATGGGTAATGTTGCCTTATTTCCAAACTCCTTGGTGACATAAATGTCGAGTACATTAATTCTGTGCCCTGTTCATTCGATAATCCATTAACTAAATATATAAGATACATACACATTTCGAAATAACGTTATTGTGCTTTAATACAAATATTTCTTAAAGAAATTAATTAAGAGTAAACTAACATGACATGAAAATTATGATTCAAACACAGAATCGATATAGCTACGGCAAAATATGAACAAAAAAAAGGAATAATACACGGAGGCCCTTGAAATGAAGGCAATCTTTTGAGAAAGTGTTATTGTCCTTTCCTGAATAGAAAACATCCGCCTTGTAAATCTCAGACAATCCAAGGAATATTAAGACTCTAGTTTATAACAACACCCGCTATAGCATACTAGTGAATGCCGATCACATTTTCCTTAATGTCGCACAAGCAAATTGAATATTACACAATGAGGCTAGAGTGTCGACCGCAACAATTTCCACTGATATTAATCATCTCTCGAAACCTCGTATTGTTGCTTTATTTGTAAACTGTCAACATCATTTACGAAAATCGTAATATTAAACAAATCTCTTGGGAATTGAACTGTTCCGCTGTAGATTTGTGAAGCAGGACTGTGAGTATTTAGAAATGGATTGAAAAATGATTAACCATAATTAATTATCATATTATCATTTTATCAATTATCATATCATTATATTAATTATCATATAACTTAGAGGACAGTTTTCCTTGTACGTGGCTGATGTTAAGCTTCTGTAGTGTTCTAGATTGCTCACTCAAGAAAGTAAATCCGATAGACATTATTGATCGTGTAGATTTTATTGCTTAAAAGTTGTACAAAAGTCACACAAGTTATTAGTACTTTTTCATACAAATTCAGAACTAGATACAGCAAAATCCAACTAATCATTATGATTATGTAAAGTAAAATTGTTGCCTTTTTGGTTCACATATTTGATGAATTTGACTTGGTATGAAAGACAAACCTATTGAACCACGAGTTTACCAACTTCAACAAAATTTTCGCCAAATGGAATTTCAAAATTCTTAGGACTTCATCCTCAGTATATTTTTGACCTTTGAACTACTGTTTTACGAAAAATCATATACATATATATCGGCAGACACCAGTGACCAGACAATGGAGACGTTCCTTCAGTTTATGATGGGGCATGCTAGTATTGATAAACGGATCTTCTCTCCAAGATTGATGAAGTTTGTTTGGATTAAAAAACAACGGTATCACGATAAGAATGTAACCCTGAACTGATAGTGTGTAGGACTTAGAATAAAGTAAAAGACTCAGATAAAGATGTGTTGAACAGCTAGACAAGCCAGTCTACACATAGTGCAGCTTTAATCTTCAACCCTGCAGTGAGGTCCTCACTCTCATTCTGTTTGTCTCCGGAACACCAAAAATGTTCCCTGTAAAATCTGAAGAGGGACAGAGAAGTACAGCATTGATGAAAAGCATGAAAAATGTAGAAAATCAAAACATTTACCATATGACAAAACAAATGCCTTCCAATTATTGCAGAATTAAAGACATTTGATTTTTGTTTAATCGGCGATCTTTCCAGTTACCATGCTAACGAACGTAAGGCTGGAAGCATGTTCAAACAACATAAACCACATAGTATATTGATGTGTGATAACGTTATACCTTTAGTGGTTAAAGTTTTTATTTATATTTCATGTAAATATTCATACGACTGTGATTATACACGTGGGGTTTGAACATTAATTTGATTGCAGGTCACTGGTATACTTTAGCAGTATTTCACTGTTGTAGCACAATAAACACAACAGGGGAAATAGTACGACTGTCGATATTAACACACTCAGGACAATTTTATTGTTCTCAATTATTTAGGGAGAAGAAACATTACTATATCATAATGAGTGTGGCCATTAATACGCAAAAGACAGGATAGTTGTGGAGCAAACAGAGCCGATCTCATTCAACCGACTTACATTATTTTTGTTCTATCTAACGTCCAGTTTCAAAGCGTGATTATAAAATCAAGTAACAAAAATCTTACAAATCCCTCTCTTTTTAAATACATCAATGCTTGATATGATTAGATAAGTACTGACTATGTCGATAAGATGACAATGGATCATTACAAGTGTTTGATGCTCGTTAGTTTGCCTGTTGGTTCCAATGTTGTATACCTTGCTTTCATTTGAGAACGTGACATTACTAACTTGGATTGACCAATATGTACATGGCGGGTGTAGTTAATGAAGCAGAAACTGCTTTCTCTTCCGGAACACCTGCATAGCGCATGGTTTTCAGAGGTTTAAATTATAAACAGACAAAAGACCGTCGTCATTATGCCATTTTAAAGATTTCCTTGTGCTATATGAAACTTTTGTTCCATGTGTACGTGTCTATTTCGTTTTTGATATCATGTTGATTTGACAAAACGGTGCATGGTGGTGCAGTCGATCACAAACTTTGTTGAATCGATTTGAAGTTGGAAATAAGTGTTTGTTTACACACCGTCATTTTGATTATTTTATTACACTGATAACTGCCGTTTTAATGGAAACAACGAATAAGGATAATAGCAAACCCATTTGGTTATGATGCAGACATTCAGCATCGGTTTGTGGTGTAACAATCAATTCTGTATTGTTTTGTGTGGTAATAGAATCGTAAAGCAGTTTTAGATTTTTTCGTGTAGACAGATCGCAGAGCCAAGAAGACTTGAATTCGCTCCGATCCTAAGATAAATTAAAAGACAATAGACACAACAATTCGTTTTTATCTCCCATACCACCATCAGCAGCATTTAAAGTTTGTACCGAGACCGTGGTGTTAAAACGTTTGTTGAGGTGCTTTTCTGTTAATGTGTTTGCTTTGTAACAATTTATACAGACAAAATGTCAGTGTACGTCAGTTCACTTGAATCAAAACAGCATCGTTACAAAGATTCGTAAACAAGACACGGAAACCTCAAATCCATTGTTATTTCAATCTGATTTTGTTGTTTACATTTTCGAGTGGAAGTTTACGAAGCTGGAGTATACTGTTAATTTTGTTGTTGCTATGGTTACAATCAACTATCTAACTTAGTGCCAATACTGTTAGATTAATAATTTCTACTGTATGATAGAAAACATGTATACCAAATGTCATCGCTGTGTCTATAGAATCCTTCCTTCTACGGAGCTATCAAAATACCGACCTGAATTTAAAAATCTATTACAACACCTTCAACCAAAGACGCTATCACAAATAACAGCTAGAACAAAAAATACTAGCATGAACCAAAAGAGCTCTTAAAATGGTACGTTGAATCGAAGACGTTGCAAATATGACAGTGTGAACTGAAATAGATAACAACTAGAATGGAAGGCACGAGAAGTGATTAAAATATACATTTACATTTGTAAATTGTACAAGACACCCTAGTAGAAAGTATCTTTAAACACAAACCTATAGTTAGCTACAGTCGAGCCAAATGATATCTGCATCATACAGCTAGTTCGTCCTTAATGGAATCGTCAGTGATGCTTAGGTCCTTAATGTTGAAACTTTCTGCGGAAAATGCAAAATAATCTAAAGATAAGTCACAGCCGATGTGCACTAGACTCATACTTCGATAAATTTCGTGATTTTCAGATAAAAGATAATTTTAGAACAAAGGAAAGTACATGACATTGTTTGTGTATGTTATGAACCACACTACTATTCTCCGAACCTGAAAGCATTTCAGTTTTGCAATTGATTCACGGGGAGAATTAATGTAAATATTTAATGAGATACTATATGTTAAACTTCAAAGTCCGGGAAAGAAATATGGTAGCCATCGTAATATATTGTGGTTTTATCATTAATATTATTATAATTTTCTTTGTCTTCCTATAATAAAACCACTTTAAGTAAAACAGTGTATGTCGATTAAAATCGGCGAAATAAAATATCATATATATATTTTTTTAAATAATTAAAGTAAGTCTACATTAAATGTGCCATGTAGTAGATATATTACAAAACGCAATGTTATCAATGGTTGTTATTCGTGCGTTTTACTACACGTGCATGAAGATAAACAATATGTATATCGTGTTCTTTGGAACGTTCAGGATGTGCTAGCAGAAAAGCTCCCATGAATTCGACGTCGTGCCGTTTCGTTGAGATTGTCTCATATGCGATATGTATTCGATATGGCAGTCAATGGAAGCTTGTGTTTTAGAAGTATTATCAAAACAAAGTTTGGCCAGTGTGATTCATTAAAAACACAAAAGGTGTCGAGGTAACGTTTAGTTATACAATATTCAGCAATGGTTTGGATGTTCCAACACAGTGATAACTTTCTCGGTAAATTCGATTTATATTTACGTACTGATAAAACTTAGGATCATATTTTGCCATAAATAGCTCAGTTCCCGATAAGATAACTGGATAGTTTCGATAAATGGAGGCCAGTTGAAGAAATTCTCAATCTAAGCAATATCTAAATCAACAACCACACATGCTATGTATTTTCGCTACCTTGTATATATACGGACCGTTATCATCAAATCCAACATGCCTCCCTGGACTTGGTATGTAACTTAATGTGTTCGTGTTCTTCATTTCCAATCATTTCCTCACAGTCTCAGAGACATTTCCGGCATTTCAATGGTTTCGTTGCTATTTTGGCATGTTTACAACATACGGTGGTGTAATAAACATGTATTGCTATTGACAAAATTGTTGATGAAACCGGAAAATGACTAATTAGTTAGCCAGTGCTGATGATAAAAGCCCGCAGTTCCTGACTCAATGTAGAAAATGTTAATAAACGTAGTCACAAATACAGCAACTAGTAAACACCTTTACACGCTTCAGTTAGTGGTAAACACCTTTATACGCTTCAGTTAGTGGTAAACACATTTACACGCATAAGTCATTAGTAAACACCTTTACACGATTCAGTTAGTGGTAAACACCTTTACACGCATAAGTCATTAGTAAACACCTTTACACGATTCAGTTAGTGGTAAACACATTTACACGCATAAGTCATTAGTAAACACCTTTACACGATTCAGTTAGTGGTAAACACATTTACACGCATAAGTCATTAGTAAACACCTTTACACGATTCAGTTAGTGGTAAACACCTTTACACGATTCAGTTAGTGGTAAACACATTTACACGCTTCAGTTAGTAGTAAACACCTTTACACGCTTCAGTTAGTGGTAAACACATTTACACGCTCCAGTTAGTGGTAAACACCTTTACACGTTTCAGTTAGTGGTAAACACCTTTACACGCTTCAGTTAGTGGTAAACACCTTTACACGCTTCAGTTAGTGGTAAACACCTTTACACGCTTCAGTTAGTGGTAAACACCTTTACACGATTCAGTTAGTGGTAAACACATTTACACGCTTCAGTTAGTGGTAAACACCTTTGCACGCTTCAGTCAGTGGTAAACACCTTTACACGATTCAGTTAGTGGTAAAGACCTTTACACGCTTCAGTTAGTGGCAAGCACCTTTACACGCTTCAGTTAGTGGTAAACACAAACACAATCATTATAATGAAATCGTGTAAATGGATATAACAAAAAACATCATGCGCGATGGTGTCAAAACAAATTCAAACATAAACTTGTTTTTGAATTTGTTTAAAGCAACTGATATTTATTTAGTGATAAAATGTTGATATTGAACATTACTTCAAATATTGGCAAAGGTAGTAAGATCTACCGAAGATTGTACACAGGACACACAAGTGAATCTCACTGAGGAAAACCATAGTGACCGAAAGAAAAGTCTTATAACTGATCATTTTATAACAATGTTAAATACATGTGTATATTTTGAACCGTGCCACCATTCGAATGAATTAAAACGTGGCCTGCAGGTTACCCGTGCTGTTACATCGGAGGTAAAGATACCAGGATACCATTAATATCGTGTGTACAGTCGTATGTACACTGCTGCGAGATATCTCTGAGGTATTTGGTAGTAGTCCAAACAGTCTCGTAAATTAGAAATATTGAGGCCACAGGTCTATAAAATTGGCATAAACAAAATGATCATTAGACGCGTGTATCGATGAAATGAGTGTAACTTGAAAAACAACGTTTCTTCGTTGTTTGTAACGGAACTGTATGGATATGTTTCATAACCATTACAGTGATTCAAATCTACATTTTTCTACTTCACTCACTGGTGTTGTAACTGGTATTGTGATATTTCTTTGTAAAATCACATAATTACTTTTAAGTTCACATCACAGTAAACTGACATTCCTTACACAAAACTGTAACTGACAGTGAAAACTAAAAATGGAGGAAATGAAGTATCAATTAAACGTTCTGTGCAATCAGATATTTTTGTGGGTCTGCATTCTCGTGGGATTTTTCCTTTTTGTGGGTCTGCATTCTCGTGGGATTTTTCCTTTTCGTTTGTGGACGCTTGAAGTTTTGGAAAAATCTATAACTGATATTAATAGTTGTCATCCAAATTTGTTGATTAATTTGTACTCATAAAGTGAACGTAAATAAAATCCCCACGAAAATGATTAAAATCTCCGTAAGGAAACCATAAAGATAAATAAACACGTCTTACAATAGTAAGTAAACAGTACACTGTCATTACATCGATGTTAAAGCTGCTTAAGGTCGAAAATTTTACACAATTGTGTAAAGCTGATGAAAAGTTAGATAAACATTTCCTCATCGGGTGACATTTCGGTATCTATACCACTAATAGGATGAATTTAATGTAATTTTCATTCTATTTCATATTTGTGGGCTTTATTTTACGGGATATAACGACAGGGTCAGTAACATCCACGGTCATGTGACATCTTTTTCGGTGAATTTGCTCTCTAATACCGAGGTCGGGAATTTTTCGCGAGTATCTCATTCTGGAAATTTAACGACCTTTCAAAATGTTAATAGAGCTGGCGTACCTACATACACCTGATCATTTTCTAGTCATGAATTCTTCTAAGATAAATAAATATCGTATCTTAGTGTGACTGCTCTGTTAGATCTCCAGTTGAAGTTAGAACCTACACTGGTATATACATGTACGAGTAAGTTATGCCCATCATGAGGTATTCCAATACTACAAGAGAGGCCTTTCAAATTTCTGAGACGAAGAAATCGCAAAAAAAAAATGAAATAAACAAAAATTGAAATGGGTACATTTTGGGAATTTCCAAAAAAAAAAACAAAAAAAACATGCACAGCGTAAATATATCCCGATGAAACAGTATATATGTGTAAAAGGAAAACACTCGAAATGAGTTTCAACACACTAGTGACGTTCATATAAAGGTTGTTTACTGATGAATCATATATTTTCGCGGGCTCTATTTCCATGGTTTTAAATCTATGTCATGTACACTTGATTTCGAAGATAACTAAAGAATGCTTATACTTATAGGAACAGTTCGTGGACGTTAATCTGTGAATTTGTATCTACCAGCGAAATCAATGACTTCCAAATTTGAAATAGAATTTGAGACAAAAACTCGTAATTGTGTTTAAGCTCCTGGTAATGAACTCCTCAGAAATCAATATGTATTTAAAACGGATGTGTGAAAGACATCACAGCCTAATTAGCATTCAACACATAAAAAACATGCACAAATTCCCTTACAACCAAATGACAATAACCAATTTTCAAGAGAAAACTGATTAGACTTTCGAATAACGTTGTCAGAATAGAATGACGTTGTACGTAGATGATGTTCTATTTTCAATACAGACTGGATATATAATGTAACCGACAGATAGAAAGTTCAGTAACTTAATCACACCGGTGATTTAATCAATAGGGGAACACTACAAACAGCGCTTACAGTTCGACATGTATTAAGTTTGTCGACAAGCAACATCAAAAGGGAAATTGTACACTAAATTTACTCTTTACTCAGAAGCCAGATACCTAAATCAGAAAACAGAAGGTTTCTTTTTTATTTTGCCAGAGATAACGTATAATTATTATCATTTACCACAAGACAACTACGACGCTGCTGACAAAATATCATTGTGGTAAACAAACTCTTAGTTGACTTACTTATCTCGGTGAAAATCTACTCTTTCTTGAATTGAAACAAAGACGGTCATTAAAATGATTTTTATAAATACGCTTCTACGCAAAATATTGGCGACACTAGCAACCAAATACATGGCCGTTTAATAAGTATGACTGAACAAGTATAAACACAATTAAAAGACAAAAGACTCATTGTTGATTCTACCATAATACGTAATTATGTACATTAGAAAAGTCTATCATTCTTCTGTTGATAGATCTGAAGCAGACTTATCGACACTATATAAATGAAAAATTCCCTCGTAACTGCGACATTAGACTAAAAACTTGGTCGTCAGACAGATAACTGTCAGAGATACAATAAAAAGAGAGCGTTATGATGCTAAATGATTTGTTTAATGTTTGTGACTGACGTGTCTGATACTCACGTGTAAATGGGATCACAGGTGCTACTTGTCCTCCAATCTTTCTACCAAAGCTCTGTAAACTCAAAAAATTAATGGTAAACTTTATATCCGTCATCCACTGGTATTAAAGCAATCCAAACCCTCAGCTTCAGGTCAATTTCCGGATATGCTATTGGTTTCCTGTGGGTGATAATGCTCCCGTCAATATTCTCACATCAGAAGTTTCCCATATTTGTGTTTTTATATGCAATTGTACTATAACAGCTGGTATGGCAGTCAATCAACATTTGGCGGTGTGTATCACTCCAGTAAACCTCACTGGCGGTGTGTATCACTCCAGTAAACCTCATTGGTGGTGTGTATCATTCCAGTAAACCACGCTGACGGTGTGTATCACTCCAGTAAACCTCACTGGCGGTGTGTAAACCTCTGGGGTGTGTACCACTCCAGTAAACATCCCTGGGGTGTGTATCACTTCAGTAAACCACGCTGGTGGTGTGTATCACTCCAGTAAACCTCACTGGCGGTGTGTATCACTCCAGTAAACCTCTTTGGTGGTGTGTATCATTCCAGTAAACCACGCTGACGGTGTGTATCACTCCAGTAAACCTCCCTGGGGGTGTGTACCACTCCAGTAAACATCCCTGGGGTGTGTATCACTTCAGTAAACCACGCTGGTGGTGTGTATCACTCCAGTAAACCTCACTGGCGGTGTGTATCACTCCAGTAAACCTCACTGGCGGTGTGTATCACTCCAGTAAACCTCACTGGGGTGTGTACCGCTCCAGTAAACCTCACTGGGGGTGTGTATCACTCCAGTAAACCTCACTGGGGATGTGTATCACTCCAGTAAACCTCACTGGCGGTGTGTATCACTCCAGTAAACCTCACTGGGGGTGTGTATCACTCCAGTAAACCACGCTGGGGTGTGTACCGCTCCAGTAAACCTCACTGGCGGTGTGTATCACTCCAGTAAACCACGCTGGGGTGTGTACCGCTCCAGTAAACCTCACTGGCGGTGTGTATCACTCCAGTAAACCACGCTGGGGTGTTTACCGCTCCAGTAAACCTCACTGGCGGTGTGTATCACTCCAGTAAACCTCACTGGCGGTGTGTATCACTCCAGTAAACCACGCTGGGGTGTGTACCGCTCCAGTAAACCTCACTGGCGGTGTGTATCACTCCAGTAAACCTCACTGGCGGTGTGTATCACTCCAGTAAACCACGCCGGGGGTGTGTACCGCTCCAGTTAACCTCGATGGCGGTGGTTGACTGATGATATTCTTCTATCCTGGTCCTTCCTTGGTGATAAAATCTTACTGGTATCGATTCTGTAATCTGTATATCTGTGTATCCTAATTGTTTCAATGAATATGGCACTCAGTCATACTTTGTCAACAAAAACAAATCTAGTGATGAGTTAATGACATATGGAATACTTTATAGAATCTAGTGTGTACGTGGTAAGTCCATTTTACATGTAAACATGATCGGTCCAAAGCTGATTGGTCGGTGTATTGACTTACTAATGAGCCATGTTGGTGTCCTCCCATTGGACATTGGTGACTGTTTATCAAACTACGGTAGGAAGCCAGCACGTCACACGATCATGATGGTCTAACTCCCTGTATCTGTAACGGTAGAGCTATCTGTTTACAGGCCAAAGCCTGAACTGTTTTTAACTGAGCCATAGATAGTCCCGATACTATTTAAACTCTGATGTTAATGTTTCTATGGTGCCTGGCACTCGATCCTGATGATACTGCTCCACAGGTGCAGTCTATCGCTATATTTAAAGTGGGGGATATAACGCCATAACATAACGTGAAGTACATATGATGTCAGGTACCAACCAACAAGTCAAACAAATACTGCTAAATCTTTGATTTTCGTTTTCGTGAGAAATTTCATTTCATTGGTTTGGAGGGTACTCTTAATCCGCGAATTGGTAAGAAAGGCATAAGTAGATTATTTAGCTACATTTAGGCAGAAATCAAATATCCCCGAAACAGCTTTAAGCACCGAAAATTGAACCCAACGAAAATACATGATTCCAGAGTAGCCCACTGCATTTGTCTCCGGGATTATCTCCCTTTCCTGTGAAACCTAGAATACTATCTATCTAAGATATCAGAACTATCAGACTGATCAAATATTCTAGAGACAGTGACCAGTCTATATATCACGGATATTTAGGGGATGGCCGGATGGATGTTATTACTCCACGTTATTCTGAAAAGCTTGTCCATTTAAACGTGTACACTATCGTCATTCCGTTCTCTCTCTTCAGTCTAGACATCATTCCGTATACCAGATGCGGCAACACTTAGTCGCTTCATTCCCGCTATGTCAACACATTATCAAAATCTAATTACATATTAACGAGACGCTACCCAAATTAGAACACATTTGAAGAAAATTGTAAAAACATTTCTACCTAGTGTTTGTATTTTGCTTCATATTTCAAAAAGTGGTTATTTCACTTCATGTTTTGGTTACATGTCAGCAGCACACCTCTATATATAGAACACAGAAAGGCATGCCAGGTTTAGTAATGTGTTTTAACAGGATGAGGATACACAGAATTGAACGCCTCTTATATTATGTTCATTTATTGAAATACGGACATAATCTTGAATATTTTTCTTCATTTTATAAAAGTTCACTAATCTCGGGCACTTATGCATTCACTTCAACAATTCTTTTCATTGTTTAAAGACATGATAGAATATCTGTTTTATCGCATGGGAGTTTTTTTTTACAATTACGTTTTTTAGATTTTAATTAGAGATGATAAGCAACATAGAAGACATGGGCTGATAAGAAAATGTTAAATATATTTATAAATACATTGTTTCTTGGTTTGAATAGCTTATATTCACTTGTATTGCGATTTACAACTTCTGCTTCAAATATTTGAGAAGTATTTTAGGTAGCGTCATAAAACATCATATTTATATCCTTTTTGTATGTGAAATCAAGTGTCTAATTTGTTCTCTATTATTCTCACGTCAAATATATATCTATATTCAATGATGGTTATACTCACATCATCACATCTGTAGTGATGTAGTCACAGGTCCCATATTCAGTACAAAAGGCCCAGTGTAAGATTTGTATTCCATCGGAGGACTGACGTTTTTGAAAGGTTGAAATTTATTCTTGAAAATGTATGAAGAAAAATAAGCAAACGGCACAGCGTGGTCTTACTTTTATTTCTTGAAAATTCGAGGAATATTTGGTATATGTATTTGTAAACCATATCATAAAATAATGCAAGCAATCAAATTTCTCTGTTTAATTAGTAAACATATATTTTGAGAATAAATACAAACATCAATTTATTATGCACTAATCGTTGCACCATGTTGTTCTAAACATTAATGTAAAAATAGGACAATGTAAATTTTATACTAGAGAAAGACACTACATCACAATACAAAACCTTGTACATTCCCACACGTATCAGTACATATATATTCAATTAATTTAATGTACGCCCTCCGGAAAAAACAGAGTACTGCGCATGTAAAGTAATATTAGTAAACAAATTGGGAAAAGCTGAAACTGTTGTAAACAGAAAAGTTAGTATTAAGTTACTGATGTAAAACAAAATTATAGACATTGAGTTTATATTGACACGTAAACATTACAATGTTGTCATATCTGTTAACACGTAAACATTACAATGTTGTCATATCTGTTAACACGTAAACATTACAATGTTGTCATATCTGTTAACACGTAAACATTACAATGTTGTCATATCTGTTAACACGTAAACATTACAATGTTGTCATATCTGTTAACACGTAAACATTACAATGTTGTCATATCTGTTAACACGTAAACATTACAATGTTGTCATATCTGTTAACAAGTAAACATTACATTGTCACATCTGTATACAAGTAACATTACATTGTCATATCTGTATACAAGTAACATTACATTGTCATATCTGTTAACAAGTAAACATTACATTGTCATATCTGTTAACAAGTAAACATTACACTGTCATATCTGTATACAAGTAACATTACATTGTCATATATGTTTACACGTAAACATTACATTGTCACACCTGGTAACAACTAAACATTACATTGTCATATCTGTTAACAAGTAAACATTACATTGTCACATCTGTTAACAACTAAACATTACATTGTCACATCTGTTAACAAGTAAACATTACATTGTCACATCTGTTAACAACTAAACATTACATTGTCACATCTGTTAACAACTAAACATTACATTGTCACATCTGCTAACAACTAAACATTACATTGTCACATCTGCTAACAACTAAACATTACATTGTCACATCTGTTAACAAGTAAACATTACATTGTCACATCTGCTAACAACTAAACATTACATTGTCACATCTGCTAACAACTAAACATTACATTGTCACATCTGTTAACAAGTAAACATTACATTGTCACATCTGTTAACAACTAAACATTACATTGTCACATCTGTTAACAAGTAAACATTACATTGTCACATCTGCTAACAACTAAACATTACATTGTCACATCTGTTAACAACTAAACATTACATTGTCACATCTGTTAACAAGTAAACATTACATTGTCACATCTGTTAACAAGTAAACATTACATTGTCACATCTGCTAACAACTAAACATTACATTGTCATATCTGTTAACAACTAAACATTACATTGTCACATCTGTTAACAAGTAAACATTACATTGTCACATCTGCTAACAAGTAAACATTACATTGTCACATCTGCTAACAACTAAACATTACATTGTCATATCTGTTAACAACTAAACATTACATTGTCATATCTGTTAACAACTAAACATTACATTGTCACATCTGCTAACAAGTAAACATTACATTGTCACATCTGTTAACAACTAAACATTACATTGTCACATCTGTTAGCAACTAAACATTACATTGTCACATCTATAAACAGGTATGCAAAACAATGTAGTAAATTCTGTTAACAAGCAAACAAATGTAGTCACATCCGTTTACAAGTAAATATAACAATATTGTAACATTTGTTAACAAAATAACATAACATTGTCAAATTTGTTTACAAATATAACAATGTAATCAAACCGTTTACAAGTTAAATTTACAATATCGCCACATCCGTTAACCAGTTAACTTTACAATATCGTCACATCCGCTAACAAGTTAACTTTACAATATCGTCACATCCGCTAACAAGTTAACATCAAATTAATGTCACATCCGCTAACAAGTTAACTTTATAATATCGTCACATCCGCTAACAAGTTGACATCAAATTATCGTCACATCCGCTAACAAGTTAACATTAAATTATCGTCACATCCGCTAACAAGTTAACATTAAATTATCGTCACATCCGTTAACAAATACATGCACATAACAATGTCCATCACATCGGCTAACAAGATAACATAATATCATCGTCACATTCATTGTATATACCAGCTCGATGTCCCTGGTAAGTTAACCGTGTAGAAGTTATATATCAAATAAGTCAACCACATAATAGATCTCCTTGTAAACAAGGGATCTCAAACGGACAACAAACACACGTAGATAAACAGTAACATAACATGTTGAATACAACAATTCCAAAATACGGAAAGTTTCTGAATATCCTTCACAACTCCTATCAACTTCCTCAAATATTTTTCTTAACACCTCCCTATCAAATGCCTCCTATTAAATCCTTCCAAAACACTCACAACTCCTTCCTGCCAATTCCCTCTTAATTCCTCCTAACAACTCCCTCTTATCAACTCCCTTCAATCAGCCCCTGCTTAACTCATTTTACCCCCTCCCAAATCTCTCTAATTTCCCTCCTACCAACTCCGAATTTCTCCTGTCAACTCCCTAACTCCAATCAACTCTCTCTCAATTCCTCTTATCAACTCCATAATTCCTATCAACTCCCTCTAAACTCCTAAAGAATGCAACTCCTTATTCCCTCAATCATAGATAGATCTCAGTACATATCTAGATAACATTCAATATTACGCATTCGTTGAATTTTCTTTAAACATGTATTCCTTTCATCCGTCATTTGACGAACTTATATAGTTTCCATGGAAAAATCCTGCAAGGAGACAGATATTAGGGACAGTAGAGATAATAACAAAACAATTTGATCATAGCTCAGTTAAGGCGCTGAATCAAATTCATAAAATGTAACATATCATCAGGTTATGTAGCCCGTGCCCAGCAGGTGCCTGACTCAGGCTGAACAGCTTGCCATTCACATTAGTAGTTGTATTCGAGGATCACGTGATACATTTAACTAAACTTCGTAAATTTCGGCCTCAGCACACACGAAATCCTAGTAGAACTAGGCGTGAACTCGTAACAAGAAATAAAGTGGAGACGTCCACCACAATTATTTCATAACACAGATATCTTATCTAAGATACAGTACTTATATAAAACACTATAATGTTTGCATAGTTTGTCATCATATGATATATAATACCGTAATTGTTTCCCACAAACCACAAATAAACAGCATAATTAGATCATAAAACCACGCACACAGCGACTTGTGTTAACGTAACTGGGTGTAGCTACAACATAGCAAAAAATGTCCTGATGTTTGAAGTATCTTTCACTAGCCTGTAGATGCTTGTAAACATCCAGTAAACCCGTGGAAATATCTAGTAAAATCTACCACGAACTGTATAGATTCAAATGATAAATTGGTTCAGTGTACGTACTGTGTCTGTCCGGCATGTAAAAGGTATATTAGTCAAATAGACATCGCCTCAGAATTACTCCGACTGGTCACGTGGATTTATATCAACCAACCAACTAACCAGCCCAACCCAATCAACCAACCAATCAAATAACCGATTAGGTAATGCTCCCTTGGCTTACAAGGGTTTGACTAACAAAGACATCACATCATCTGTATACAAATCTCACTATTAATTCTGTTTTGTTTTATCAGAACGCCTTTGCGAGCTAAAATTGAAAAAAAATATGAAAAATTGAACGAAAAATTATAAATCACATTTACGTGTAAAAATATGAATTAGCGCAAGACATTTTTGTATATGTTCCTGAAACATAATTTCATTTGGTATTATGTTATTTCATCACCTGTCCGCCGTGACAACTGAAATTCGGGACCCGAGCAGTCATGTTTAAAAAACAACTCACGGAAATGACAGCAGTCAAAAAAAATAAACCAAGACACCTTAATCTGATCCAAGTCGTCTAGAAAATACATGTTGGTGAGTCATTGTTTAGAAGTAATCTGTTAATGAGGCGTGAGTCCGTCATTATGTAGTTGACAGTTTATTCTTATCTGTTTGGAAAAACAACATAATGCGTCGAAAATAAGTGTAAAACAGCTGACTATCGCTAAACCATCAATCCTTGTTTATCTAACGCTTACTTGGGTTAAACAGCAGAAGCTGCAGTAGAATTCGCATAGAATACACCAGCGTGACAGACACACATGTTTACAGGCCCTCTAACGATGTCGATATCACAACAGATCTTAGATTAAGGAGAAACTTAACGAGGTGGTGATGGTTATCAAAAAAATCGTGAGACTAGAAAAGGAATAAGAATGTGTGACGTCAAATATGACGTCACCAATTCACGAAATCTATATATCAAAAGGATAACGTCGCTTCGCATGGTGTTACAATTCCAAAACCAGTGTAATACTGACAGAGAATACAATGAGGACGGGACAGAGGTGACATCATAACTGCATTTTACCACATAATGCTCTTTTTAAGTGAGATTTTACGACAGAAATCCAAGGTTTCACCAACATGTCGAAGACACGCATGATCTTGCTCATTTTAACAATCGATGAACGGCACATGGCTGAATAGAAATATTGTGGTGAGGAAATCTGTCATATCCAGGACTACGATACCAGGTTGTCGATCCTCAGACAAAGTTACTTTTGTTCAGGGTGAGGTAGAGGGTGATGGCCAGGACATATGTACATACTCCACACACCACGCCACATATTACAAAGATGAGAGCTTTCTTGGCATGATGGCGTGACGTCGCTTCGTCTCCAAGCTGCCAAGCATGGTTCGCTTTCACTGAAACCGACAGAATTCATTATATTTCCGTCCATATCACATACTGCTTAATGTAGGTTTGTAACAGTCAGTCAATTAGTTGATACCGAGATCGACGAATTCTAAACCTTTGTCAGGTATTAAGTAAAATCTTAAGTCCTTTTCTCCGTGTAGAAGGAAACACCACGTGTACACCGTCTGTTTCGTTAGTTACAAAGGTCATCATAAATAAACAAGCAATCCACGTGTCACTGAAGAAATGTCACGTGACACAATTCCACCAAGATGTTATAAATCTCTCTCTCTCTCTCTCTCTTTCTCTCTAGAAGACACCGACGATTGTTTTTGTTTTTCGGAAAAGTTGTGTAAGTTAACACGGCGTCATTTCTGTAGGAAACAGTCGTAACAAGCAAGTATCTGTCTTAATTAGGTAAAACTTCGATAAGATGGTTGCTCTGTTCTATTAACTGACAATATTTTAATCCATTTTGTCTTCTGATATGAAGATTTTTCAAAATTGATGAGTCATGAATCATTCTATGAAATTATCTCATGTGAGAAAATATCGAGATTCCACACATAAATTCTGTGTATTTTGAATGCAAGGTAAGGATGTCCTAGGAATCAAACATTAAGTCGATGTTACACTATTACAACATGCTAACTTATCTGATGACGATTATTTTAAGGATTGATTTGAGAATATCGACATACCTATTGTAATAGGGGTAAACCATTTATGGACATCATGTGTTCATAAAGCCACATTTTCAACTAGAATTAATGACATCAAGTTATATTTTTCGGAAGCTTTAACATATTACAAATTAATGAATGTGTGTAAACACTGACAACTAGAAATAAATTCTTGGTACATCAAATTAAACCAAGTGTGATGAAATTTTACCAGATGGCGTTTAAATCGTCTACTTTTGCCAATAATTAGCAAACTGCAATGATAAGATATAGTATATAAATCCTTACCTCCGAAATGGTAACCAAGGAAACCAAAAATAAAGTTACAGAAGAGTAGCACAGCACATGACGTCATTACGAAGTCTTTCGGCTTGTCTTTGGCATCAGGGGGCCCCTGAAATACAATGGGAGGTCCCCCATCCTGGTTGTTGTTGTATGCCACTGTTGGCTGACTGGTGACAACTTGTTGGCCGTCTCCACTGTTTGTTTTTTTATCTAGATTGACGTGAACTTCTTCGTGGTCGATAGTGGCCACGCCCTGTGAACCGGTCGGGGGCTGGGTCGTCGACATCGTCTCGTTGTTGTCTTAAACAGGTTTTAATGGAAATTAAGATAAGAAACGCAAAAAGACAATTTCTATGACAAGTGAATTTACATCTGTTGCTAATCAACTTTTATTATATAATTTATCAAGTTATAATGATTACGTTTAGGCTGGTATCCCACAATACTAAGATATACCCAGTCTTTATAAATATACACAAACGGGTCTCTACTTTATGAAATTATTGAAATAGATTTTGTTGTACGAGGTCTCCGCAATGTAAAGTTTTGAATTTCTTGCTAAGTAAATGACACATAACTGTATGACATCTTTAAAGTGTGATGCTGGTTTTGTTGCTGTGGTGTAAGTCAGGTTGAAACAATAGCCTCAGCTATTCCAAGACAGTAGTTTACAGAAAGTGCTCTTTATCTAGATATATTTGCTGTTAGGAATTAATGAAAACGACACAACATTACAATGATGAGGAAACACTGTAAATTACAGTTTAACTTACTAATTCGTTTTAGGTTATAAGAGGATAACTGAAGCAAAGCTGAACTCGGATAATTGTTTTAACCTGATTTCAATTTTCAGTTATCCTCCGATGACCTGAACAAAATAGAATGGTAATCTTTAAATGATGTCAGCTCATACACTGTTATTGGTGTAAACGAAGTACATGTAGGTCGATGTGTATGTGACTCTGTCACTGTGGGAACACGCTTCTTCACGCTGGAGATCCGGGTTCGATTTCCTTTTAGGGTATTTGGTTCACAATAAGATAGGAATTGTAGCAGTATGGTTTGTTCGATCTATTTCCCCTCTAAATATAAAGCACGTGTAATTGAACACTATAAATAAAACACTATTAACACATCTAAAGCGTACGTATACTGTACAGAAATTGAATCCCGCGACTAATGGTGCGTGGTGCTATAGACCGTGACATCCGGTAGTCACTTATTACTTACTGGGGACAGTATAGTATGTGTATTGCCTGCGGGGCCTAAAATTAGGACTTAACTACGTCATATTATTTTTTTGTAGAACCACATGCAATAATGAGAATGACATCATGGTACTATATGTGTATTTTTATCTCATCAACGACTTGACAAACATGACTAACATATATTGAACAGTATCACTGAATGCTACATTAGTACGTCATTCAAAAACCTTAGCTATATCTACATGTTCAAATGTTACTATTCTAACGGTTCTCAGTTAAAACGAATATATGTTTCACCTCAAAGGTAAGGAAGAGTTTTATAATCAAAGTAATAAACTCATGTTTTTGATGGCTTGTCAAATTGACACACAATACTTTTCAACTGTTGTACCACAAACAACACGAATCACGTCAACTAGGATCGGTTCTAAACCATTAGTCTGAAACCGAATTTATCTTACCTTTGGTATCACGTCTTCACACACACCTGAACTTCCAGTTATATCAGCAGTTTAAATAAAGTCAAATTTGTAATATGAAGCCTACATTGGAAATCTTATTCAAACTTGAACCTGTTTATATTCTCGTCTTAGTTCGTCCTTCACCTTTCTTTATGGGAAACACCTTGATTCACACCTGTTGACGTCACCGGAATAACCAGAGCGAGAGAGAAGTGATATAAGGGAGCTAACTCCAACATAAATTTAACACCACACTATGAATAAGGATTTCCCGCCAAACTCGAAACCGCTTTGTTATAGTTATTGTGTATGATATGATGTCAAAGACGACATCACTGAAACAGTTGTCTCAGAAAGTGTATAAAATAGAACATTCAAATACATGAAATGGTGCAGTATTTCACAAAATACTCTAATAAAGTACGTTTACAGAACACGAAGACCATGTCAGTGTTATCACTGGCGAACACACATTCTGAGTGTAGGGGAATTAGCTCAAGTGGTAGAGCGCTCGCTTAGCATGTGAGAGGTACCGGGATCGATACCCGGATTCTCCATCTTTTTGTTGTGCAATGTCACCATTTAAACAATACGATGACATGTTTTTATCATTCTGTTATAATTACTACATGTACGATATAAATGAGGTATACTACATCGACTCTGGGCAACGTGTGAAATACGAAGTCTGTGTTTCCCCGAAGATGTGTCTGTATTAAAAAAAAATAACTATACAAAATGGTTGAATGATAATGACTTGAATATTACAAGAAATTTGAAACAAATTATCAAATGACATATTTACGATATCAATCGGAAGATGTTTTAAAGTTAACCCTGAAAAATGAAGACCTGATTTTTTATAAGTCTGAATCTGAAAATACAGTCAACACGACATAACCACAACACGACGTGTAATTAGTCATTAATCCTGTATTGCTTTTTTGTCTGTTTTCTGTATCTAAAGCCCTGTGAACAACCAGAGTAATACGGCGGGGACTCCGTGTAGTAAGTGGTGAATACATCACCGAACAACATATGGAAGATCCGTCACATGTCAGCCATACCAATATCGGTAGTGTCTTGTTTAAGGTCACAACCGCATCAGCACAGACAGGTACGTTAGCGACTTTCTAAGAAACACAAACCATCACAGGCCTGTGGTGAGTTTCGAATCACTCCCTTCAGTATTTCACTGGATGTTATTTACGTCAACGCTCTTGAAAGTGTTTTTATAAATCATTTTTACATGTTTTCATATTAAAAAATATAAATACACAAAACTTGCTATTTGCGTATTTTTATAAATGTACAATGTAAGCTGTAACACATCGATTCGATGTTCTACGTTGTTGCACATTAAGGAAATATTAAATACGATTAAGTTTTAAAATTCCAAAATGTGAGTTTATACTCGTTAGGTCGGTGAATGACTTCTAATATCATCCAGAATCACATTCTTACAGCCACGGCTCCAGGTGCTGTAACTGTCCTGTAAAATATGTATTCAATCTCAGCTGGTATATTATGATTTAAGTGACAGGTATCGCGTTTGTCGTAATCATCTTTTACCTGTAATCAGTGCCGTTAGGTGTATACTTTGTTAAAATTTTAGCATCATCAGATGTAATTCTTGGAGATGGCGATGTACAAAGGTTTATAACGCCCTCTACACAGAAACAAAATTATACTGAATTCATAAATCCAGACAAACGACATATACACACAAAACAAGTGATACTTAATTCACAAACCCAGACAAACGCCCTCTACACAGAAACAAAATTATACTGAATTCATAAACCCAGACAAACGACATATACACACACAACAAAGTGTGTTTCTTGGACTTCATAAAAGGAACATACTGGCCAATATAATGATTCTAGGCTTTTCGATATTTCAGAAGAAATTGTTTAAACGTTTTAACACATTTGACTCCTGTGACCTTGAAGATTGGTCAAGGTTATTTCTTTTAGCAAACTTTGTTGGGCTTCATCAAAGGAACTATCCAGCCAAATTTAATGATTCTAGGCCATCCGGTATTTTGGAAGAAGTCGTTTAAAGGTTTTAACACATTTGACCTCTGTGACCTTGACGTTTTTTTCAATCAAAAAGTCATTATTCCAATAATGCTGAAATACGACACACGATATTTGTTGGTTATAAATAATAACATTGTTAACATCCTATTACGTATTGTAAGATTTTGTATTGATGTTTTTTTTAGAATTAATTATTCAGTTGTATTGTATCATCACTGTTTCTTATTTCAAGATAAGGAACCTTAACATTGTTGTTATAAATTTGTTGTTTACAATGATTAGCAGAATGAACAATGATAACAGTTTATCAGTATTTCAGACAACAACAACATATGTCAGATAATACACAACACTGGGGAATTAGCTCAAGTGGTAGAGCGCTCGCTTAGCATGTGAGAGGTACCGGGATCGATACCCGGATTCTCCACCAAATTTATTTTTGTACCGCCAGCTTTGCACCGTCAGAGAAATGGCATGTTTGTTCCTTGTGACTAGACCTTTCAGGTGGTATCACCATGTGGCCCTGACCGTGTCATTGACCTACATTTGAAAGTAAAACAATCTATATCACAATAAAGACAGAAGTGTTTCACAAAGTGTGAATGTAACTAACACATGCTTTACACCATGCACTTTTAATGTCCCACTTCAGAATCTTGATGCAACACGAGTCATAGTGTTTCATAAACACATCTTGTTTTATTTATTTTCGTCTCAGAATTGGGATAGACGTAATTTCCATGAAATTGAGAATATAAACCTGAATATTTTTAAGGACTACATATCATATTTCAGCGATATCTTTACTACACTATACGAGGATAGTCAGTAACCAATCCTAACGATAGATAAACAACTCACCGATATGTATGGTGATGACTGGGACATGGTCATATAATTTAAATAATGATTTAATCTAGCAGGGGAAAGTATCTGTTTTAAACAGTAAAAATTGATGACATAGGCATGCATTCATACCTTCACGACACACTTGAAGGACAATTATGGTTTCTTAAGGTGAATATGTAAAAACAATATCATTTTTTCGTGTTACAATATATTTCCTATCAATGAAAGAACGTCACAAATGTGTTTATTATTGAATGTAGAATCGAGTTGTATTATTTTTAATTATATTAAAACATGGTTAGCTATAATACTTCGCATTACTATCATTTTCTAGATCAGCGGACTCGACTTTCGTCGTGTCTTTTATATACAAATAACATTTCGCGGAACAACAAATCCACGTTTTTTGTTTTTACAGGAGTTCATATTTCGTTTTTACTCCCAGTGTTAGAGTTATTGTGTATGACATAGAAAAAATAAAAATAAAAGTGTTACAAGGCAAGTCCATCATGGAAATAACTGCCAAACATAACATCAGTATTTTCATGGTATATCGTAGGGGAATTAGCTCAAGTGGTAGAGCGCTCGCTTAGCATGTGAGAGGTACCGGGATCGATACCCGGATTCTCCACCATTCTTTTGGTTTTCATTTTCAACATTGAAATCGTTATGTCGGCTTCCTAGCCTTCGCGAAAATCAGCACAACCAAATTTGTTTCGGTGTTGTAGATATTTTCTTCTCCAAATGCGCAAGACGTAAGATAAAGATCTTCTATCAAGGACACCAGGAAAAAATCGATTAATTGTTCATTAAGTAAACCTTATATTTTTTCAGAAGTTACGTCGTTCCCAAGAAGTCTACTGGAAGAATTTGCATTTCAGTGTTAAATAAAGATAGACTCGTTCCATTTTGACGCGACTTTGTGCAATATGCGTTTCAAAGCAATTTCAACTTGGTTGTTCTTGTTATCAAATCAGGTATCGCACAAAGACTGACACTTACTACCATATAAAAGATATTCTTAAACGGAATCGAGTCGTCTTATGAAGAATGTTTTACACGTTTGTCGATTATAAACGAATCACTCAGTTATCATTTCGATGTATAACCATCGTTGTATGCCGTACGTGTTTGCAGACTAATAATGTAATATTACATGCAAAAGACAAATTCGTTCAAGGACGGTTTCAGTTTTAAGGTCATGCTTCGTGATCAAATAAATTTCTTACTTGAAAATGGTCTTCGGGATGAATCATTTTCGCAATAAAAGAATAACTGGGGAATTAGCTCAAGTGGTAGAGCGCTCGCTTAGCATGTGAGAGGTACCGGGATCGATACCCGGATTCTCCAGCTTTTTTTTTCCCCAAAAAATAATGTATAATCACCCGACATTTTATTTAAATCTTCATGTAAAAGACAAACAATTGATAATTGTCTCAAGGTAGCTAATATGCAATAATCGTAATTCGTAGGATGACGAAATGACAAGATTGATAAAAAGTCGAAATCAAGAACTTACATTTCCGAGTCAAAATCCTGTAGTTTTTGATACATTCCTTATAGAATTTTTTATGTTGATGAACCGACGCTTTTTATAGACAATACAGCAAAGAAGGTAACATTCAGTAGTGACAATAGGTGTTTAAAGGCGTACGTTCTTAATATCATTGCACACATTAGAACAAATTAGTATACGAAAATATTCTTAACGAGAAAAGAACTATATCATGTTGTATGTTTCAGACATGTCTGCTGATTATACATTTCAACAAATTGTCATCTTAGCTCAATTAAGATAACATTTGTTGTTAATCATACACAACTGTACAGGTTTGCAGTAGAGTGATATGATACTGGATGTTTGCAAAATTCGATAGTGATTCCATATTTTAGCTTATACTTCTAAAAATATTGTTTTCTTGATAATGCAAAAACTTAACAAATAATTGGGGAATTAGCTCAAGTGGTAGAGCGCTCGCTTAGCATGTGAGAGGTACCGGGATCGATACCCGGATTCTCCAGCTTTTTTTTGTTTTTGTTTTTGGTTTTTATTTTCCACATTGAAGGCGGTGTATCGACTAAAAACTAACAAATTTACAGAAAGTAGGATATATCATTTCTGAATATTTAATGTACTTCCATTCAGATATTTTCCAAATGTTCACGTGAAAAAACAAATATTCAGATTCACAGTGACCAGGTCGTCAAATAGTCTGCCTGGAGAATTTGCATCTAGGAGTCACAAAGAAGGAATATGGTCCTTTTCGCTGCGACTTTGTGTAATATGTCTTAATAAGCAATATCAATTAGGTCTGAGTTCCGTTGTCAATGCAGGATATTACAAAAACATTTACACTAATAATTATACAATTGATATTCTAAAAGAGAATCGAGTTGTTTTTCAATAAATGGTTTTAGACATGTTTGACCTACTTCACGAAAATGTCATTTTAAGCACAGAAAATGATTAGATTTTTTTGTGTATTTGCGTATTGTACATTATTGACAAAGACATATTCCTTGAATAACGATTCTATCATAATTCGTACTTTGAGATTAAATAAACTGCTTACTAGAGAACGAAATTTCAAGTCATTTTTCGTCTCAAAGTTATTATTTTCATCTTGACACAAACAACATTTCGGAGTATAACCATCGTTGTATGCCGTACGTGTTTGCAGACTAATAATGTAATATTACATGCAAAAGACAAATTCGTTGAAGGACGCTTCAGCTTTAAGGTCATGTTTCGTGATCAAATACATTTTTTACCTCCGGACGGTTTTTTTTTCGTCCCAATTGATCATTTTCACCAAAAATGAATAATTGGGGAATTAGCTGAAGTGGTAGAGCGCTCGCTTAGCATGTGAGAGGTACCGGGATCGATACCCGGATTCTCCATTCCTTTTCCGAAAAAAATATATATAATCAACGGATATTTGTTAAAATGTACATGTAAAAAATGAACAATTAATTTTTTTTCAAGGCCGCGAATAAGCAATAAACATAATTCGTATGATGACGAAATGACAAGATTGATAAAAAGTCGAATTCAAGAACTAACATTTCCTAGTAAAATCCTGTTGTATTTGATACATTCCTAAACTTTATAGATTTTTTTATGTTGATGAACCGACGCTTTTAACAGACAACAATACAGCAAAGAATGTAATATTCATTAGTGACAATAAGTGTAAAAATATGTAAGTTCTTAATATCACTGCAGGACATCTTTAATTAGAACAAATCAGTATACGTAAATAACCATATCATATTGTATGTTTCAGACATGTCTGCTGATTATCCACTTCAACAAATATGATACGATATGATACTGGATATTTGCAAAATTCGATAGTGATTCCATATTTTAGCTTATACTTCTAAAAAAATTGTTTTCTTGATAATGCACAAACATAATACGTAATTGGGGAATTAGCTCAAGTGGTAGAGCGCTCGCTTAGCATGTGAGAGGTACCGGGATCGATACCCGGATTCTCCACTATTTTCTATTTTCATTTTCCACATTGAAGGCGGTGTATCTACTAAAAAACTAGCAAACTTACAGAAAGTAGGATATATCATTTCTGAATATTTGATGCACTTACTTTCTGATATTTTCCAAATGTTCACGTGAAAAACAGAAATTCAGATTCACGTCAGGAAAATATCGGTTAATAGCTGCAATTTCAAGTCATTTTTCGCCACAAAGTCATTATGTTCACATTAACACAAACAACGTTGGAATAACTTAAATTATACAGCGCTCCATCTTTAAATTCTAATTTACAACCAATAGCGACGCAATATAATTACTAATTGTGTATTGAAATATAGACAAACTGCGCGTATTTACCACCTTTCTTCTAAAAATTACTTATATGTAGGAATATACTGCGTTATAAATAAACATGCACAGAGGTAAAATATTATCTTCTTGTTAAATAAATAGAGGATATATTTAATGGTTTATCGCTTAATATCATATATATTTCATCAGTATAAGTGTGTCAAATAAACATAGATGACATTTAATGGTAAAACCACGTGTTTTATCAGATTTTAAAAGAAAAATAAATAAGTAAATAACACATCAAAACATAACGTGTGTTCAAACCAGTGATATTAAGTGGCCGTGACGTCAGACAATAAGGTGTTACGTTTGCCAAGATGACGCCATTTTATATGGACTGCAGTACGTGGTATTATACCATCTAATACAGCTATCTGGTAAAAAACGAGTACAAAGCTGGCTTATATACCAAATTAGAGAAATGTAATTTGAAAATTTGAAGGAAACCCAACTTATTGAAGCGAAGCGTCCGAAAAGCGACATATTTCAAGGCAGTGAACACCGCATTAATTGGTCCAAACTACACACAACAGATACAAAAGTTATATCTATCAGATTACTTACATCACTACTGTAGCGGCGATCAAAATGTCATCAAATCAATTTATAGTGAATGTATATACAGTGTCTTAAATACAGGCTATATTTTGTCGGGCTAGCAAGGATACTGACCATGACTTTCTATTTATCCTGCAACATCTATTGTTTACATGCCTTCTTTGCCGTTACACTGAATGATGCCTTACGACGTACGCCTAAATAATTTCTCCGCACAGAAATATAGTTCCAAACTTTAACGGACATTACAGCAATTTCAATAAACTTGATTGTTACAACAAACAAAACCGCCAACTTAATCAGAAATTCATCTTCTTTAACGTAACATTTTAGTAAGTCGGAAAGTGATGCTGTCGAACTGATGTACATGCTAAAATACAATTATTTTCCATCATAGCAAATCGATGCAGCTAAACAATATGTGGTACGTTTATGCCGACAATGGCAGCTTCAGGTTCAGGATAAATTTCTTTTACTTCACTGGCAAAATTGTTATCAACATGGAATAATATTTCCCCTCTGCACCATCATTGTTTGTATCAATTTTCATTTCCTGAACTTATTTTCAGAGTTCCATACTTCTGATCTATGACGTCATCAAAGGCATATAGAAGGACAACATTGTTGTATGATGCCCGTTTACTTATTACTATGTATTTAGGCTTATATCTTAACTAGAAGTAAATAGAGAATACATAGTCAGTGTTTTTCTTTCTTTTCTTTTCTTTTTATTTGACAGTGAAAAGTACTCGTCGTATTTGGTTTTTTTCAGTACCGAACCAAAACGCAGCTATGTTTTAAGACACCAGTCAAATATTCTATTTCTCCTGCAAAATTTAATGAAAATTGAGATTACAGAAACACTTTTGTTGTTCAATCTTTGTTTACCTGACGTTGACGTTCCCCTGAATTACGCCCGATGATGAATGCCAAAACAATTGCTCCACGCGGAAAAAGTTTCAAACTTCAACGAATATAACAGAAATTTCATGAATTTTCGTAAATGAACTTGTTTGTTGCAACAAGTAAAATCGTTAATTCAAACAGAAATTTAAATTCATAAAAGTAACATAAAAGTAAATCTGAAATTAATTCTGTAGTATTAATACACATTCAGTAAAACTATATATGACAGGTACTCCGACAATGGCGTGCCAATTGCTGAATAAATTCGAATTTAACGGCGATATCCATTTGTGCGTCTTCTGTATACTTAAGACGACATATAAGTTTGGATATTTGATTTTGGTATAATGGTTAGATCACGGTTCCACGGTTCATCAGTATAATTTGCCCCTCCAATCTCAAAGGCCCTCTGTTTACACAAAACTAATTCCCTTTCCACCAAGAATATTTCAAACCGAATTGGATCAGGCATTCCGACAAAAGAAGGAATTTTATGAATCCCCCTATTTGGCCTCCTTCCGCCCAAAGGGTCCGATAATTACCGTTTATATTGATTTTACTTCACCCAAGTATGCCTCAGATCAAAGTGAGACATAGGTCTGGTGTTCCTCCGAAATAATTATAAATTTGCTATATTTCTACTATTTGACCTGCCCTCCCGTTCAAGGAGCATGACCAACAGTGTATACAAAACTGAATATCTTAACCACAGGATGCTTTAGACCAAATTTAGACAATGTCCTTTCATTTCTTGAGAAAGACCTTATAAAATATCGTTATTTCCCTCCATTAGGCCCGCTCCATTCCCTCCAGCCCCAGAGAACGAGGCCCAGCGTTCATATGAAATTGAAAATCCGCTTTATCATTTACGACTAGCGATTTTGAGGGATTACATCGCGTACATGCATCAGTTTGTGCCCCCACCTCCGCCCTTCGTGGTTCGATGCTCCCTCCCTGAGGTGGTTTCTGTTTCTTAAGAAGCTGAGAAACTGACCAATCTGTGCCGTTGTGTCCTTGGGAGAGACCCTTTAAGTTATTGCTGTGGATGTCACGAGACTGACCTCGTTTCTGCTGTTCAGTGGCTGTTAACACGTTGATTAACATAACAAAGATATCATATGGTGTGTGAAAATTTATGTAAAGGCATTTCTAGTTACAACCAGACTTTCAACGACCTTTCCTGTTAACACCTTTACTAACCTAACAAAGATATCATATGGTGTGTGTCAACTTATGTACATGGATTTCTAGTTACAACGACCTTTCCTGTTAACACCTTTACTAACCTAACAAAGATATCATATGGTGTGTGTCAACTTATGTACATGGATTTCTAGTTACAACGACCTTTCCTGTTAAACCTTTACGCAGATGACTTTAAAAAAGAGAAGACGGAACGTATGATTAAATTCTGTCTTTTATTGTTCCACTTTTCCCGTTTGATGGATGCAAAACATGACACACACAGACCACGCCCTCTACATACTTCACATAACTTAACACGGGTGCTGCCTTAGCGGTAACAAATACGAAAAAAAACCTCTTATCTTGATTACAAAATACACCAAATCGTACGTGTCCAGGTTATCACATCAAAGAGTATATATACGTAAGAAATTGTTTTAACATTTCAAAAGTAATCAAAATACAATCAGGTAAAATGTTAATCTTGTAAAAATAATTGATTTTGTGAATGAACACGCCCCACTTTTTCTTTCAATTTTCTCTAATATTTTTCTCAATTACGGAAAATTTATTTAATACCATTACAATGTTTATAATTGTGATTATCTGGAAGGATTTGATTAATCATTTGGGTGTTTTTACCATTCAATATCTGAAGAAGAAATAATAATTAAATACAAATGGTTTGGAACACACGGACCATTGGTCTTTAAAGCTTCTAATCAATAATTAAATGTAAATTTTCCACTTCTCATTATCTGGATAGATTAATGTATACAGTATCAGTAGTAGGCTTACCGGGTACATACTTGGTTACAGACTGGCTACATTGGAGACAACAATTGACAACAACTATTTCATTAACTTTCATTTAAATCCATTTAATACTGTTCAAAAGTATAAGTTACTAATTCAAGAAAATCACAAGTTGTAACAGATGGTTCTTTGCCTGATCAACAGTTTCACATTGTTAAAAAATCTTTCTAAAATATTTGTAAAAATTTTTGAACAATTACCACTTATTCTTAATATACCAACAAGACCTACTTAAAATATTGCCCACTTATATATAGGAATAAGAACTTTTTAAAAATGAAATATGTATCAAAATAGTTTTCTATTAAGATGAAAATGTTCTGCCCTATCAAAAACACAATTACACAACACAGGACTAGGATAAGTAGGAACAGGCAAACTACAAAAGTATATTTTGTCTAATCCTGCTGATGGTGTCCTGGCCGCAATCTTTCAACTTGACAGAGATCTGAGCTCATCTATCAATACATTCCAGACAAGCATACATGTTACATGCTACAGATATATTGACCTCACTGTATAAAAGTATTGGAAACTCAAAATAATGACATGGAATTTTATGAGATTAAATATAGAACATATCATTTAATGATGTGATATTGACGGCACAGAGTAATGACGTGCAAATAAATGATTTGCATAATGGCTGTAAACAGTCTACAATGTATGAATCGATGAATAGAAGTTAGGATGTTGATGTTTTGGATGTGACAGACGCCCATATTCATTTGGTGTATGTTCATAGAAGTTGAATACTGCTAGCATGTAGGCTGTTGATAGTGGTACACATTTAACAGGTAGATCCAAATCATTCACACGGAAAATTACAAAGGTAAGCTGCATCTCATTCAGCATCAGACAGAACCATCCACTATTCTTGCCTGTAAAATAAAATAAAAAAGTCTCCACTCCAGTTGTCTACCCTTTCAAGCCACGACTTTCACACAATACAAATTGCAAACCTAGACGTTATACTTGTGCACGATCTTTTTTTTTAACTTTTCACCTGTTACCTTGCAGTGACAACTAATTAACTAGTGAAACATTGACAAGTAAAGCAATTGCTATATACCGTTCCTATAAAAAGCACTACCAATCTCTTACATGTGACATTTTGTAACATTTCAAAGATCTTGCTACTTTGCAGTCAGTTTACAGTTAAAAGATAAGATTACGTCATGTTGTAGTAACCCTAAACGATTTATTGAGTATATGTAATGTTACAAACCGATCTCAATTGATAAATAATCAGAAGATAACTCACTCCATTTATTCTTGCTTCCTTGGACGCCCGCGTCCCCTCTTTTCTGTTCTGGATGTCACTTTCTTTGGCTTTTTTACCTCCTTCTGGATAACATGCCCAAGTTAAAAGAACTCTTTTAATTACCCTATCGATCATTATCATAAACTTTGGATTGTTTAAAGGCTGAATCTGTCAAATCTTCAATTATATCTTTAATACTATCAAAGGATATTCCAAATTTAATTCGTGCAGCACATATTTCAACTATGTATTTAAGTGCCAAGAATGACTTTTAACTCTTAATTTTGGAAATCTGAACAGAGAGGTAAACATTTCATTCTAAAATCAACATAATCCCATCAGAGAAACTGTGGTTTTACAAAAATAAAGAATAACTGCTTACCTTGGCTCTCTCACGAGAATGCTGTGGGCCAGAGCTCTACAACAGAATAATTGTTTTCACAATTTCTTAAATACAGTACAAATAAATATGGCATTGAATTAGAACAAGTTTCCTTAAAGTCCAGTACCTTAATACACTACATGTACACAACACACATTACCATGCAGTAATATATAGATTCAAACACCACAATAAGAGTAGGAGTGATGGTGAAAATAACAGCTCCAAGTTACCCGATAGTTCAAGAAAGCATCAAGCACTACACACGAATTGCATTCACAAGCGAAACGGTACAGTCCTTTTACATAGCATGCGGAACTTTGCAAAACACTGGATTCTTGTTACGGCTAAATACTTCCAAACTACACCACCATCAAATGATGACAGTGCGAACTGTCAACATCAGGATGAAACCTGTCACCAACTGATTGTTACAGCAACTAATCTCAACTTTGTTTCAGATTATAGGTAGAATATTTAAGAACTGTTTTTGTGAAAAAAAAATTTTTCTGCAGTCAAAGACATTCATGTCAAGATTTTTCTGTAGCTACATGTATCCAACTCACCTGATTATCAGGAAAACGTTCATAATTATTCCATGATGTTGAGCGCGCTGTTGGGTCTTTTTTAATGTTTTTCTCAACTGCTACCCATCCTAGAATTTTAGCTCCATGTTCAATGTCACTTTGCTGATCATTCACCATATCTATGACAGGTACCCTTTCCACTCGCGTTAACACTCGTCTCTGTGGCTGGTAGTTCAACAGCTGCCGTTCCAATTCTATTTTCCGTTGTTTGATTATTATTATACGTTTATCCAATTCCAGTTTCTGCTCTTCAGTGTCTATAAGCTGTGTATTTACTGCTAACAGTTTCTTTTGTAGAACATCAAGTGCAGGTTCACAGTCACTTTCATAGTTCAGAAAAGTTTTACTGTGATTCACATGTAGAAGACTTCTCTGGAATTCATTGAGCACGGGGAACTGCACATTGCTCCTTTTTGTAGGAGTCACATTGTAGATGCGAGGATTCGAAAGACAAGCACGGTTATTCACATCTGATGCCACTATAGAAGGACAGCGATTTTGTTTCTCGTTTGATGGCACAGTAGATGTATTTGTAACACTTTTGTTTTTCACTGAATCTGTCTTCAGGGGTTTCACTGTCAACGACTTTCTTTCTGTTGGTATAGGGTTAAATTTTGCCCGTCTGATTTTGAATGATTTTGCTTGCAGACGGTATTTCTCTTTCTTGAAATACTTTCTCTTCACTTGAATCTGGCAGATCAATAAACATAAGATATCAGTGGATCTTTTTCACTTTAAATCAACTAAACAGTATTCGTTTATAATCATGGACAAGAAAGTTACTTCACATTTTATTAAATGACATGTAACAGACATGAGATCCAACTTCTCACCTGCTATTCCTAATTAATACTGATCATAAACTTACCATTTCTGACCTGCGATACTGATTACACAAGACAAATTAAAGGTATGCAGATTTTAACTAACCCAAAGAACTTTGACCAGTCATTAATAATCTTTTAATTTTTTTTTAATTTTGTAAGAAGCATCACATTTTTCTACTCCGTACACCATCAGACTTCATTCTACACTAAAAGAACGCAATCGTTCTTTTGTTATAAGAGGATTTCATTCCAGACAAGGTGAACGGTGGTACAGATATGTTATATATGTGAACTAAACTAAAATTTATGTAGTGAAAAATAAGTCCAAACCAAAGAAAAAGGGATTAAGGGGAACTAACTGTGTCCTTTTGTTGACCAACTTGGGTTTTTTTTTATCTCATACAAGGCTGAATTTATCAATGTGCTTATCAAACCAAGCTATAAACCTTCCAACGTCCTTTAATTTCATATCAGATATGTTGATGACGTCTTGTCTTTAAATAACAATAGATTTATAGACTTCTCTAATCACATATGCCGACCAGAATGGGAAACCAAGGACATGGCAGACTCTTCTACGTAAGCAATTGGCCTCGATCTTTTCCTACAACAAAATCAACATGGACAGCTTTCCACCAAGCTGTAATATAAGCGGAATGATTTGAATTTTCCAATATTGAAACTTACATTTCTGGATAGCAACACCCCTGCATCCCCAACCTATGATGTTTACATGTCGCAACTGAGTTGATATTCAAGGGCCTGTTCGTGTACTTTATCAACAACTGACAAATTCACAACACAGGGTTTCAGGAGATGCAGGTTGATGAAAATAAGTTTTACAGTCATCATAGTGATCTCATTGAGAAATATTATTTCTGTGTGATATGAAGCTGGACGTGTTTGATGTTCGTTAGTTTGTCTGTTGGTTCTATTGTTGTATATCTTTTTCTTGTATTGAAGAACGTGACATTACTTACTTGGATTGATCAAGATCAATGTTGCTGGTGTCAACGATGTAAATCTTTCTTTTGTTCATATTTTGCCTTAATTTCCATTAATTGAACTTAAGATTATGCTTCACCTAACATGTTAATATTTTCTTTGTTCTTCATGGTAAGAACATAAATTAATTCAAATTAATCAATAGAAACTAGATGGCTACGACGCTAAATTAAATACAGTTTCCTTACAACTGAATTTCCATAAGGTACGACTTGTCGCTGCTAATTTTGACCTATCTGGAGTATGGTTTATTTTCTCTTCTGCTGTATACTCAATCTTAGTACTTACTTTCCTTTTTCATTCTTCCTTCTTTCAGGGACGCAGGGAGTGTGTAGCCACTAAACGTTTTTAGTATTAGTCCTTCCGTCATGGAAGCGTTAAGAATAGTGTCTGCTAGTTGTCAGGGTTTGGGAGATAGGGATAAAAGGAAAGATGTGTTTAAGTATTCAAGGGAAAGAAATGTTAATATATATTGTCTACAGGACACACATTTAACTCTAGATATTGAAGATATTGTCACAGCAGAATGGGGACTAGAGTGCTACTTTAATTCTCTGCGATCAAATGCTAGGGGTATTATGATTCTTTTTAATAACAATTTTGAAGTGAAAGTAATTAAAGAAAAGAACGACATGACGGGTAATTTCTTAGCTCTACAATTAGAAATAGATGGTAAGCACATTACACTGCTAACTGTTTATGGTCCAAATTCTGACATGCCTACTTTTTATGATAGTATATTAAAAACTGTAAACGATTTTGATAATGAGTATATTATAATATGTGGAGATTTTAACCTAGTTTTAAATCCTGAAAATTGATTATGATAAAAATTATAAACATGTAAATAATCCAAAAGGTAGGGATAAAGTAATTGAAATAATTGGATAAATAGGATGCAACCCTATAAAACAGGCTGGCTTAGATTTATTTCATGTTTCCGAAAATTTATTAAAAGTTTAGATAATTCAGATATTATTTCTGGATATAGATATGACCATTCCATGACAATAATTTCGCTTAAGTTTAATGAGTTTATGAAAGGAAAAGGGTTATGGAAATTTAATAACTCCCTGCTATACGTCTTAGATTATCTTGAAATTGTGAAAAAAATTATCACTGATGTTACAAGTACAATATGCACTTCCAGTATATAATCTTAATAATATAAATGATATTCCAGACACAGAAATTGCATTCCAAATTAATGACCAGTTGCTTTCAGAAACCCTTTTAATGGAAATCAGGGGCAAAACTATTTCATATTCATTATATAAGAAAAAACAACAAAACACTAATGAGAAAAAATTGATAGAAACAATTCAAAATCTTGAAGCTGGGGAAGATATTGACATAGTGATGAGTAACGAGAAAAAGAAAGAATTAGAAAAGATTAGAGTTGAAAGACTAAAAGGCTGCGCTATTAGGTCAAAAGTTAAATGGGTGGAAGAGGGGGAGCAACCAACCAACTATTTTTTTAATTTAGAAAATCGAAATTTTACCTAAAACATAATACCTAAGATAGAAAAAGATAATGTTGAGATTATAACAAAACAAGCGGAAATTTTGAATGAAGTTAAAACATTCTATGAAAAGTTATATACTGCAGATGATGAAATTGAAGAAGTTAATTTAGAGGGTTTTTAAAAAGATTTTGACGTTCCACGGCTAAATATTTCGGAAACTTTAGAGGGTAAAATGACTGTAAGTGAAGCGGCAAAGATCATCAAAAATATGAAAAAAATTCCTAGTTCAGACGGTTTTACCGTAGAATTTTTCAAATGTTTTTGGAAACAATTAGGAAACTTTATAGTGCGATCCATCAATTTTGGTTATATGACAGGACAACTATCTGTTACTCAAAGACAAGGAGTGATAACATGTTTACCTAAAGGAGAAAAATCTGGACAATTTTGAAAGAACTGGCGACCTATATTTCCATTATATATTATCTTTATAGTTGCATCAGGTTGTATAGCAAGTAGAATAAAAACAGTATTAAGTAAATTAATTAATTCTGACCAGACAGGCTTTATTTAAGGTCGTTATGTAGGAGAAAACACAAGGCTGACATATGATATTATGGACTATGCAGAGAGAAATGAAACACCAGGAATGTTAATAATTATTGATTTTGAGAAAGTTTTTGACTCGGTGTCAGCAATAAATCAAGGGGGGATTTATCAGAATTTATTTAAATAGAAAGGGGTTGTCGTCAAGGAGATCCTATAGCTCCATATATATTTATAATGTGTGCAGAGGTACTAGCAATAAGAATAAGAAATAACAGGTAAAGGGTACCGGTATAAATAATTGTCCCATTTTGATATCTCAGTATGCTGGTGATAACCTCTTTAATTTTAGATGGAACTGAAAGTTCTGAAAGCATTAAATGAACTAAATAAATTTACACAAATCTCAGGTTTGAATATTAATATATCAAAATCTCCGGCTATATGGAAAGGGAGTGAAATGTATAGCGAGGAATTTCTATATCCAGGATCGAAATTACAATGGGGAATTAAAGCATTTAATGTTCTTGGCATCAACTTTCATGTAGATTTACACCTCATCCCTAGACTGAATTATGATAAAAAAACTAGTTAAGATAAAGACACTTATCAATACTTGGTCTAGGAGAATTACTGTACCAATAGGTAGAATTCATATCATAAAATCATTGCTTATTTCGCAATTAAATCACCTATTTATTGCAATACCAAATCCAGATGAGTATTTTCTTAAAAATCTTCACACAGAATTATTCAACTTCTTATGGAAAACCAAGGTAGATAAAACTAAAGGGACATAGTAATAAAGAATTATATAGATGGTGGGTTGAAAATGATACTTTTAATTTCCTTTATAGATTCTTTGAAATTAACATGGATAAGAAGATTGTATATTACATCAGGTAAATGGCAGGAAATTTAAAAACTTATTTAAATATAGACATTTTAGCAAAATGTGTAACTGATTATATTTTAAAATGTGAAAAAATAACCATAAACCTATTTTGGAAAGATGTATTTAATGCATGGAACAAAAAAGTCAAAGTAAGTGAAAATCAATATAAGGGAGATAACTCCATAACAAAAATGCCAATTTAATAGAACTGGATAAGTAGATAATCCATATTGTTATTTTTGCAAGTCAGAAATAGAAACAATTGAACACGTAATATGGGAATGCATTCAGGTGCAAAACCTGTTAAACTTTGAAACCTTGTTAGATTCATTATTTATCACTTTTTCTTTTGATAAGTTATATTTGGTATACATGAGGAAAATTGAATCCGACTCAATGTAGATAATCATATTATCCTTATAATGAAATTTTATATTTACAAAACTAGATGCCTTCAAAAACCACTATCCTTAACTGGTCTTAAAGGCTCAATAAAAGAATCATATGAAATACAAAAATATATATCAAATGGAACAAAAATGACAATTTCAGGCATGGATATCCAATGTAATTAAATAAATATGCAGTGCCTAGGTATGTGAAATCCATGTCGGTAATTAGGAAACTTCAGGGGCAGGATTAGTATATATTGGTAGTAATGGAATCTGTAGATATTGTTATACAAACAGAAATCAAATGTACCCATACACCTGTTGTTTACACAAGGATAAAACCATTTAAGCAGAGCAGAACCACTCCTCATAATCCCCTCCTCGCAACTATGTACTAAAATATTATCAATTAAATATAACTAATATCAAGACCTGCAGCACTGATGAAATATCAAGGTTTAACACTGGTTGCCCAGATCTTTAAACAATTCAAGAAGCGAAGTAAATAATTATCATCTGTCTTTATTAGCAAATGTGAAAATGTTGCTTAAATTATAACTCACAACAAAAATAACAATACAATAAAATTAAAGCTCTAAGCACATGATTCACAAGATAATGGCCAGTGTATCAATATGTATTGCAGGTGTTAATGATTCCAAATTACCTATAGCTACCCCAATAAACCTTACACACCAGATCTAAATATATGTGAAACTATATCCGTTACTATGTTCTCTGTGTATCCTCTTAATAGACACATGCATCAAGATCAGTTAGTGTATTCAGGCACAAAAGAGTTTGTCTTATGCAGAAACAAATTATTTACATTCATGCAACAAAAAATATTAACAAAAGCATTTTCCTAGTCTGAGGCTCGACATACATGTTCTGACAGTAAAAAGGTGGCCAAAACAGCTAAAATGGAATATCTATGAGTTAATACATATATGTTTCCAACTGAGTCTGCAGATCTTGACACAATAAAGTGGGTAATGATATACTTGTATTGGAATTGACAGAAAGTCTTAACTTGATATCTATTAATCACTGTTTAATAGTCCAATATATTACACAACAAAAGTATTTGCTTCAGTATGAATCACCAATGTGTTCATGAATTATCTCCCCTTTCTGACTAACTATATGAATGTCCTTGGTATGTCATGCCATTTGACACCGGGGCTAATGAGTAAAGTGTACACTGATCATCATCTCTCACAATACATCAAATTTTTCAGAAAACATCACAGTTAACAAACAAAATCATGACAAGAGAAACAAATTCATCCTATAATTAGTTAGTGTTACAAAGCCTTGAACTTTACATACAAACAATGTACATTTAAATAAAACACTTAATAGGTTCAAAGTTCAAAACCTGAATGCTGCCAAATGGAACCTCTGTTTTATTTCAATGCAAAAAATTCTTTAAGATATCTAAAACATTTTATAAAAACATTGAATTAGAAATAAAAATTTATTAACTCTTTTAGAGATTCTTCAGGGTAAATTTGCACTGCAATGCACTTATGAAATTTATAGACAACAGGAATCTACTTTCACAATCGTTTCATATTATTTATAAATTTCATCGATCACTTACAGACTAAAACCCAATAAAATGAACACAATGTAAGACACATTTATAGAAGTCCAGTATACTATCACAACTGAACACTTTGGAGTACCAGACAAAAACTGATAAACTCCAAAAACTTTTAAAAATTAATAATAAAAGTATCAGAAATTAATGAACATGAACAATAAAATTGGCAGAAGACACTCTAGGAACGTACACTTACATAAAAAGTCCATTGGTTTTGATAGCCATTTGACAATCAATACCAAGATGGTAGAGAGGACTACTATTTTTTTAATGTCTAATGAAATCAGCAAGGTATTGTTGGAGTAGCATGAATTCGTGAACATTGCCACTTTATTTAAGCACAATTTGTAGTATAATGACACCTTGAATTTCAGACCGACCTATGGTATACATAGGAACCAGTTCAGTATCACTTCAGTTTCAGCTAAATTGCTCAAGTTTAAAATTCACAAGGGACAACGTGGAAAGAAGCATTATGACCTAAATACAAAAGCTCTGGCCAATCTTCTGAGTTGGCCTTAATTTATCTTAACGCACAATCAAGTGTTACCCATAATCTGACTGTACTTAATAAACTATCAAAACTTACAAGATATTAAAGATCATTTTGATCGATAAAAAAACATTTTATCATGATCACAATTTCATTAAAACATGTGATAGTCAAGGTCATATGAAACAGTAAAGGTCACCATATGGTTGTTAAGTTGAGGTATCATTCCTCAAATGTATGGTAGTTCAACATCATCTATCACATTCCATAGTGATATATGATAATATCATCGATCGCATATGATATGTAAATGTTTTTTTTAAAATCATTTTTCCATCTGTGTACATGATGATAATGCATACATGCCACATTTCCTCGTCACACAACAACAGTTCATGTCCATAACAACACTGTTCAAGCAAGACTGCACACGAAGTGTATGGACGTACTTCATACTGGTCTGCAGCATGAAAGACAATAAAGAGAGGAATTCAATCAGAAATATGGACAACAATAACAAGCTGAATTAATAAGAGATGAAAAGTAATAATTCTACGCTTTCACCCTTATCCTTTAAGGAAACAAAACTACCAGAACTGTTAGCTTTTACTTCAATTAAAACTGACATTAAGATGTATTCTGATTAAATCAAAGTTAATAGGATGCCTTGAAGCTCTACACAACTTACAATGGTTAGGATTTGAAGGTGGAGCCATCTGTTTTACTCAACTTTTACTGCATCAGATTCTCCACCATTATTGGATTCTGTTCGTAATTTTGTCTGTGAACAAAATTATTAAGCTAAGTGATGATTTGCCTTGTTTTCTATACACAAGCCATCAATTCTACACCAAATTTAAAGCTGATTTTTAAAATGTATTTGAAAAATACGTGTTTACACATCAAAGCATACATTTTAAGATTAGTAGAATGACATTTCCCCTTTTCTAGAAAAAAGTTGATATTTCTCACAAGTTATGTATACCATTACTTCCCCAAAAGAGCTGGCAATACCTTGCTTCACTATTCAAAACAGATGATTAACACAGCATTACATTAAAACTTTGCTAATCAACTGCCTTCTAAGGAGCAGTTAATAATGATAGAAAATAATGTTTTTGTCCATGAACCTACACCTGTATTAGAAAATTGGCAGGACACAATCTTAATTACTAGACAACTGTATTCTTATCTAACTCACAACATTATGTCCCAAAGATGGTCGACCTCTTGGCTTTCCTGTCGAGATATATGGGATGGTTTTTTTGGCCTGCAGTTCACAAGATTTCAAATGACGACGTATACATGTACATGTATATCCATTTCAACAGAAGCTAATGGACCTAAAAATGTACATATCTACAGATTCTAAACTATTATTTATAAACAGTACCAATACATTGAGCTAAATATGAGCGAGTTATACAGTTTTTCAACCATCTTCTTTCTGCCTTTTGTCGAAATTTCGACATTAATTATCAATGATATCATATCTGAAAAATGTGATGGATGAAAAATAAAAACTTACGCAGGAAATTACCTATCAGACAGGAAATAGTTGTGGAAGTTCCATATGGCAGATGTCATTTACGTTCTCATTGTAACCGTCATAGTTAACGACTTTAACAAGGTGACATCATCCAAAATTATACCTCTAATATATCGGACATCTTCAGTTTATTTAAATCTGTCTTTTCTGATGTTTTACCAATTAATATAATCTAGGAAAACTTACACCATTTTCTCCCAATGGTGGTCGACCTCTAGGCTTTCCGGTGGGGACATATGTTGTGGTTTTTTTAGCCTGCAGTAATCAAAACATCATATATATCTCCCCATACACCTTAATATGGTTAAAACTTTATCTCTCTACTAGATGGTATCAGGTCATGATACGTCATATATATCTACCGATACACATAAATATGGCTATAACTTTATCTTTCTACTAGATAGTATCAGGTCATGATATGTCATATATATCTACCGATACACATAAATATGGCTAAAACATTATCCCTCTTCTTAAACCTTGTAAAGTAAAACTTACACCATTTTCTCCCAATGGTGGTCGACCTCTTGGTTTTCCTGAAGGGACAGATCTGGAATTGTTGGCCTACAGTAAAAATTTGGTGTAGTATCATGTCAGTGATTGATCTCTGGAAAGTGATGTCACTACAATGTCCCCCGTTCCCAACAATTTCAATCATGATTCAACAGCTGTTTCTGAAAAAAGCTCGCCCCTTCATAACATATTTCATGTAAATGTTGATAAGTAAAGAAATGATTGAAAGAGTTATGAAAACTAGTGGTATTACCAACTAACAAGGAATATATATGAATATTATCTGTACTTTTCTGAACCCTGGACATCGTTTCCTATTTGTCCTGCAGGAATATATCTAATGGTTTTTTTGGTCTGTAGTAAACAAGACTTTAAATGAAGGATTATAAATGATGTACATTTATGTCAAATTCCTCAGGAAGTGGTGGCCCAAACCTGTTTATGAATTTTGATCATATAGACAATAACGGTAGAGACAACTTAATATTTCTGCCTTATTCGAATGTGTACGTGAATAATTAATCATGTGATATTTGAATTTGTAATAGATGGAAAATGTAAAGACAGGAAATGACCTATCAGGCAACAAAGATACAAGCAACACACGTCAGATGCTACCTTTATTCTCCATTATAAAGAACAATATCATGACCTGTAGCACTCCACTAAAACATAACCTCCAAACAAAAGTCACTGTTTTAATTGTTTTCCAACATACCTAACAGCTTCATTTTATCTTAATCGTGCTATTTATAACCTATCAATATATTCTAGAAAACTAACACCATTTGTAAGTGGTTGTCGACATCTTGGCTTTCCTGTAGGGATATATCGGGTCTTTTTTCTAGCCTGAAGTAAACAAGATATCAGTATATCTAGTCAGTTGTAACACATCTATCCCACGACCGTACAACTGTACCATATTATATCTAGTCAGTTGTAACACATTTATATCCCACAACTGTACAACTGTACCAGATTATATCTAGTCAGCTGTAACACATCTATATCTCATAACTGTACAATTGTACCAGGTTATATCTAGTTAGATGTAACACATCTATATCCCACAACTGTACCAGATTATATCTAGTCAGTTGTAACACATCTATATCCAACACAATTGTACCAGGTTATATCTAGTTAGATGTAACACATCTATATCCCACAACTGTACCAGATTATATCTAGTCAGTTGTAACACATCTATATCTCACAACTGTACAATTGTACCAGGTTATATCTAGTTAGATGTAACACATCTATATCCCACAACTGTACAACTGTACCAGATTATATCTAGTCAGTTGTAACACATCTATCTCACAACCGTACAACTGTACCATATTATATCTAGTCAGTTGTAACACATCTATATCCCACAACTGTACAACTGTACCAGATTATATCTAGTCAGTTGTAACACATCTATATCCCACAACTGTACAACTGTACCAGATTATATCTAGTCAGTTGTAACACATCTATATCCCACAACTGTACCAGATTATATCTAGTCAGTTGTAACACATCTATTTCCCACAACTGTACCAGATTATATCTAGTCAGTTGTAACACATCTATATCCCACAACTGTACAACTGTACCAGATTATATCTAGTCAGTTGTAACACATCTATATCCCACAACTGTACAACTGTACCAGATTATATCTAGTCAGTTGTAACACATCTATATCCCACAACTGTACCAGATTATATCTAGTCAGTTGTAACACATCTATTTCCCACAACTGTACCAGATTATATCTAGTCAGTTGTAACACATCTATATCCCGCAACTGTACAATTGTACCAGATTATATCTAGTCAGTTGTAACACATCTATCTCACAACCGTACAACTGTACCATATTATATCTAGTCAGTTGTAACACATCTATATCCCACAACTGTACAACTGTACCAGATTATATCTAGTCAGTTGTAACACATCCATATCTCACAACTGTACAATTGTACCAGGTTATATCTAGTTAGATGTAACACATCTATATCCCACAACTGTACAACTGTACCAGATTATATCTAGTCAGTTGTAACACATCTATATCACAACCGTACAACTGTACCATATTATATCTAGTCAGTTGTAACACATCTATATCCCACAACTGTACAACTGTACCAGATTATATCTAGTCAGTTGTAACACATCTATATCCCACAACTGTACAACTGTACCAGATTATATCTAGTCAGTTGTAACACATCTATATCCCACAACTGTACCAGATTATATCTAGTCAGTTGTAACACATCTATTTCCCACAACTGTACCAGATTATATCTAGTCAGTTGTAACACATCTATTTCCCACAACTGTACAACTGTACCAGATTATATCTAGTCAGTTGTAACACATCTATATCCCACAACTGTACAACTGTACCAGATTATATCTAGTCAGTTGTAACACATCTATCTCACAACCGTACAACTGTACCAGATTATATCTAGTCAGTTGTAACACATCTATATCCCACAACTGTACCAGATTATATCTAGTCAGTTGTAACACATCTATTTCCCACAACTGTACCAGATTATATCTAGTCAGTTGTAACACATCTATATCCCGCAACTGTACAATTGTACCAGATTATATCTAGTCAGTTGTAACACATCTATATCTGACAACTGTACAATTGAACCAGATTACATCTAGTCAGTTGTAACACCTCTATATCCCACAACTGTACAATTGTACCAGATTATATCTAGTCAGTTATAACACATCTATATCTGACAACTGTACAACTGTACCAGACTATATCTAGTCAGTTGTAACACATCTATATCTGACAACTGTACAACTGTACCAGACTATATCTAGTCAGTTATAACACATCTATATCTGACAACTGTACAACTGTACCAGACTATATCTTGTCAGTTGTAGCACATCTATACCCTAAAACTGTACAATTTTACTAGAATATGACAATTTACAAAGTCTTTAAAAACGTGTGAAACCATTTGTCGGAAATAAATTCTACCTTTATTTACGTATAACTATTTCATGCCAAATATGAAGAGGGTATGAATCACAACATACCCATACGTTACCGATTAGGTGGTTGTTTACTTAATCGTCGACTAGGTTCACCGCTGTTGCAGACGCTTCATCAGGACAACGTTATTTGTTTATAAGAATGTTTGAAGCTTGCACACCTCAGAATGTTTTGCTAATAATTGTCAGTTTGATTTTGATTACAGGCTATCAATACATTACAATATTCTACTTTGTAATATCATTTTCCATCGTACACTATAATTAAATCGATATAAATCGGACAACTACAGATATATTTTATCCTTGGCAATAATTAATATACCTGATGATTTAGAATATCTTCATTCATTTTTTATATTTGTAACTTTTTTTTTCCATTTGTAAAACTTACACCATTTTCTCCTAATGGAGGTCGACCTCTTGGTCTTCCTGACGGGACAGATCTGGAATTGTCTGCCTGCAGTAAACATCACATTGTATAAATAATAATTTATAAACTTATCTGCCAATTCAGAGAGAAAAACCACTTCAATGCAGCGCCTTTTACTTATGTTTATAAAAGGAAAAAGTATGTTAGTATAAATATTATAAAAGTATATAGAGAAAAAAAGTATGTAGTTTATGACAATTCAAAGAAATTGCACTATAAACAATTTAAAAAAAAAAAAAAAAGGCTCCATTATCTGTCTTCTTCCATTGTTATGATACAAAGTCCCGACCAACAAACAAATATCACAAAATACTCAGGTACCGTTCTAACTTCAAGATGTAGGGAAATATATAATGTGAGGACCCAAATACAGACAACAAAACATCCACTTGTCCGAACTTCCTTCCCTTGGCTGGTATTACTGAGGATTGTCGTTAGTAAGCTTACATATCCAACAAGGTCCATTTTCTTATACCGATAGCACATTTTATCATTATGTTTCATCAGGTATATAACTTCCCTGTCATTTACATGTATATCAAATTATATCTGATTGTATGTGTTTATGTCAAGTGTCCAACCTACCCTCCTTTTACCCTACACAGACTGGCTGTGGGGGCCGACATGGATTTCACATACAGGTAACATACAGGTAACAAACAGGTAATGATGAAGTACCTATACCCTTGGTAACTTTGATAAAACAGTGAAATCTGCACTTACAGCTTTAACTTCTCCAGACTTCTTGCTTGGTACCTGTGAATAAAATGTGTATCAGTGTGATTTGTTCTATAGAAGACAAGAATAGTTCATTATTGTTTCAATGTTCTGTAGGTTTTCTCCTATCGTATGATGGTCAAATCTTGATTTCGTTGAATGTTATACCACTATCAATAAAACGTTTCTATTGTAACTTATATGATAAATTAACTGTTGTTATGTAATGGAATGTACACCTTTCAAAAGACTTCATGTAAGATTGATGTAAAATAGACTTGCTTGCTTGAAATTGATTACGAATCCCTGTGTGTATATTAATGTACCGTGAATTACAACTTATCAGAAACACCTATCAATGCACACATATATAAACTGAAAAGCATTTTACAATATGTACAAGTTCATTTCAATTCGACTCCTACCAAATTTCCAGAATCAACGATTTTAGCACGCACAAGATAACACTGAACATCGGGACATATCTGATTTAGACATTCGAGACAAATATTAACTGACAAAGCAACAATAACCCAAGACATTGATAACAGACGTGATTGACCAAGATATTGATAACAGACGTGATTGACCAAGATATTGATAACAGACGTGATTGACCAAGATATTGATAACAGACATGATTGACCAAGATATTGATAACAGACGTGATTGACCAAGATATTGATAACAGACGTGATTGACAAAGATATTGATAACAGACGTGATTGACCAAGATATTGATAACAGACATGATTGACCAAGATATTGATAACAGACGTGATTGACCAAGATATTGATAACAGACGTGATTGACCAAGATATTGATAACAGATGTGACTGACCAAGATATTGATAACAGACATGATTGACCAAGATATTGATAACAGACATGATTGACCAAGATATTGATAACAGACGTGATTGACCAAGATATTGATAACAGACGTGACTGACCAAGATATTGATGACAGACATGATTGACCAAGATATTGATAACAGATGTGATTGACCAAGATATTCATTAGAAGACAGAATTTGAGCTAGACATAATCATTAGAACACAGCATTTGAGCTAGATATATTCATTAGAAGACAGAATTTGAGCTAGACATAATCATTAGAACACAGCATTTGAGCTAGATATATTCATTAGAAGACAGAATTTGAGCTAGACATATTCATTAGAAGACAGAATTTGAGCTAGATATATTCATTAGAAGACAAATTTGATATATATGACACAGAATTTGAGCAGATATATTAATTAGATTGAGCTAGATATATTCATTAGACAGAATTTGAGCTAGACATAATATTAGAACACAGCATTTGAGCTAGACATTATCATTAGAAGACAGAATTTGAGCTAGATATATTCATTAGAAGACAGAATTTGAGCTAGATATATTCATTAGAAGACAGAATTTGAGCTAGACATAATCATTAGAACACAGCATTTGAGCTAGATATATTCATTAGAAGACAGAATTTGAGCTAGACATATTCATTAGAAGACAGAATTTGAGCTAGACATATTCATTAGAAGACAGAATTTGAGCTAGATATATTCATTAGAAGACAGAATTTGAGCTAGATATATTCATTAGAAGACAGAATTTGAGCTAGATATATTCATTAGAAGACAGAATTTGAGCTAGATATATTAATTAGAAGACAGAATTTGAGCTAGATATATTCATTAGAAGACAGAATTTGAGCTAGACATAATCATTAGAACACAGCATTTGAGCTAGACATTATCATTAGAAAACAGAATTTGAGCTAGATATATTCATTAGAAGACAGAATTTGAGCTAGACATATTCATTAGAAGACAGAATTTGAGCTAGATATATTCATTAGAAGACAGAATTTGAGCTAGACATAATCATTAGAAGACAGAATTTGAGCTAGACATAATCATTAGAAGACAGAATTTGAGCTAGATATATTCATTAGAACACAGCATTTGAGCTAGACATATTCATTAGAAGACAGAATTTGAGCTAGACATTATCATTAGAAGACAGAATTTGAGCTAGATTTAATCATCACAACTGAACTATCAGTAACTTACAGGCGGCCTTCCTCTTTTTCTTGGCTGGTTCGATGGTTGATTTCGTTCATTATTACCAGTTGTGATTTTCTGTATCAAGAAACATCCAAATATCACATAGGAGTTTCAACTTCCCTCACATTATGTCTGTACAGAGATAACATATGACATTTAACAACAGGATCACAAAACTACCAAAGGCAGGCTGGGCGGTTTTTCCTCCATTTTTACTGACTTGGAGTATGAAGTAATCTCTGCCTTACAAACATTTCAAGCTAAAGAAAAAACAACTCACTCTTTTCTGTAATAACTAACCCTCTTTACCGTTTGCTTTTCATTGCATACTTGTAAAAACACTCATTTTACATGCCTTTCTGATATATTTTTTTCTTCATCATTTTCATATTCAGTTTTTTTGTCAAACACTTTTATGTCAAGGTATGATAACACTTAAATACTTTATTATACTGAAGTAAGTCCAAGTCTTAAATTTCTAAGGTAAATTGCAATATTGATATTGAAATAGCTGCCTTTTAAGTTATATCCATTGATCAAAGCTTTCTACTATTTCAGTGATGGCATTTTAGGTCTGTGGAGTCAATAGTTAGGAAGGAGTGAATTTCAGGTGTGGATACATTATCCAACCACATGTGGATGATGCGGTAAAAATGACAATTATTCGTAAAGATATTATAACATATCAGACATAAGGGTGGGGTTTTTTTTTAATCAAAACTCCATAAATAAGCCAAGGGCTAAAAACCCTGGATCAAACCCTGTCCATTATCCCAGACTGATCCAGTCAAATATCCATTAAAACTTTGCGACGTCATTTTGATGCATACAAATTGTCTTAAAAATAGCTGAAGTACGAAAATGACTTCAGATATGACTAACTCAAAAAGCAGCTAGAGTATAATTTAGGTAGCATAATGACACTCAAACATAATTCTCTTTTATAAAACCAATGATGAATGGGCACAAAATTGTTTGAAAACTGAAAAACTTACAGATGCTAAGGACGGTCGTCCTCGTTTTTTTGGTGAAGGTGACGTGGCTTTTTGTACATCACTAGTCGTTCCAACTTTCTATAAAAATTCAGAAATTACCTATAAACAATCACCTGTGCAGTGTGAACATGCTTTGTAAAGCATGAAATATCAGGACTCATTTAAACCATTTAGGAGCAAGCATGGTAACTATTTTCTCCAATAGCAAATTAAATGATACACTTGGCCCCAAGTTATCTCAAAGCTTGAAGACTAGAAAGTTAAGATGACCATCCTGTTTTTATAGTGATGGTAAAGTGGTCATTTTTAATTTTACATCATTATCTATTATGTATTCCTCGTGTATATAGAAATATTCATTTACCTCCTAGGCTATTTTGGCAGTTTGGTAACTTCTATTAAAATACCATCTGATTACATGTAGTTACATTTCTCTAACATACATCAACATATTTTTGGTTGAATTAAATTTAATTACAACATATTTCTCATAAAGATTAATGTAATGCATTTACTTTGATTTAATTGATACTTTACGGCTGTTCTAATTGTAGATAACAGAATCTCAATCCTCTGTAGTCGATAACTTACAGATGGTAAGGAAGGTCTTCCCTGTTTTTTCTGTGATGGAGTTCTGTCTACCTCACTATCTGTACCTGTTTTCTATGTAAGACAAACGTTCAGATGTAACAGCCTACACATATCAAGTGTACATTTATATTTGCGTCTCTTTATATTATTGAAATCAAGTTTTCAAACCCATAATTAAACTTTCAAATTAACTAAAAAAAAATTACTATGGAGAAGGAATGTATCCTTAATTTGAAATCCATATTCAGTAATTTGAATCCTGATTTTTTTTCTAATTTGATGAATTTGGGAGCCATAACTCTACAGCCATTTGTGATAGATGTATAAAACCATTATTTCTCATTAAAATATATCAGTTTGTCCTATAAACAATTAATCAATATGATGCAAAAAGGAACTAATTGACAAATCATCCACATTGTCCAGGTTTTTATTATGTTAAGTTGTATGGATCTTAAACGAAACTTTTTATTTAATCAAAATTGTGGTTAAACTCTACCTCAATACAATCCTTTAGGTGCTTACACTTTTTACAACTAAACTCTTCACAGGATGTGTGATCATCCGCTTGGAAGAGATCTGTCATGAAGATTTACCTCAAATGAATGTAGTAATATTTTTATACTGTTATAGATAAGGATAACAGATCTAGTGAATCTCAATCTGAACCCAGCATAACTTACAGATACCACTGACGACCTGCCTCGTTTTTTCAGTGTGCCACTCTCGGTTTCTCTTTCCTGTATTAACACAAGTAGGAAAATGTAACGCACACATGTACGAATATCTTGGAAACTCACCATAAACTAGGGATAATGTACTATAGCTATTAACTATATAGCTATAAAGATACCACAAAGTGTGTAATACAAAGGAAATGACATGATACCACAAAGTGTGTAATACATGGAAATGACAAGATACCACAAAGTGTGTAATACATGGAAATGACATGATACCACAAAGTGTGTAATACAAAGGAAATGACATGATACCACAAAGTGTGTAATACATGGAAATGACAAGATACCACAAAGTGTGTGTTACACAGGAAAAGACAAGATACCACAAAGTGTGTAATACATGGAAATGACATGATACCACAAAGTGTGTTACACAGGAAATGACATGATACCACAAAGTGTGTAATACAAAGGAAATGACAAGATACCACAAAGTGTGTAATACATGGAAATGACATGATACCACAAAGTGTGTAATACATGGAAATGACAAGATACCACAAAGTGTGTAATACATGGAAATGACAAGATACCACAAAGTGTGTAATACATGGAAATGACAACCACAAAGTGTGTAATACATGGAAATGACATACCACAAAGTGTGTAATGTAATACATGGAAATGACATGACAAGATACCACAAAGTGTGTAATACATGGAAATGACATACCATAAAGTGTGTAATACATGGAAATGACAAGATACCATAAAGTGTGTAATACATGGAAATGACATGATACCACAAAGTGTGTAATACATGGAAATGACAAGATACCATAAAGGATGTAATACATGGAAATGACATGATACCACAAAGTGTGTAATACATGGAAATGACAAGATACCACAAAGTGTGTAATACATGGAAATGACAAGATACCACAAAGTGTGTAATACATGGAAATGACAAGATACCACAAAGTGTGTAATACATGGAAATGACAAGATACCACAAAGTGTGTAATACATGGAAATGACAAGATACCACAAAGTGTGTAATACATGGAAATGACAAGATACCACAAAGTGTGTAATACATGGAAATGACAAGATACCACAAAGTGTGTAATACATGGAAATAACAAGATACCACAAAGTGTGTAATACATGGAAATGACATGATACCACAAAGTGTGTAATACATGGAAATGACATGATACCACAAAGTGTGTAATACATGGAAATGACATGATACCATAAAGGGTGTAATACATGGAAATGACAAGATACCACAAAGTGTGTAATACATGGAAATGACAAGATACCACAAAGTGTGTAATACATGGAAATGACATGATACCACAAAGTGTGTAATACATGGAAATGACATGATACCACAAAGTGTGTAATACATGGAAATGACATGATACCACAAAGTGTGTAATACATGGAAATGACATGATACCACAAAGTGTGTAATACATGGAAATGACAAGATACCACAAAGTGTGTAATACATGGAAATGGCAAGATACCATAAAGTGTGTAATACATGGAAACGACATGATACCACAAAGTGTGTAACACATGGAAATGACATGATACCACAAAGTGTGTAATACATGGAAATGACAAAATACCATAAAGTGTGTAATACATGGAAACGACACGATACCACAAAGTGTGTAATACATGGAAATGACAAGATACCACAAAGTGTGTAACACATGGAAATGACATGATACCACAAAGTGTGTAATACATGGAAATGACAAAATACCATAAAGTGTGTAATACATGGAAACGACATGATACCACAAAGTGTGTAACACATGGAAATGACAAGGTTCCACAAAGTGTGTAATACAAAGGAAATGACATGATACTACAACGTGTGTAATACACAGAAAATGACACGATACCGCAAAGAAAATTTCTATTATCAATCACTGACTCTTAGATCAACAGCAGTATGATAGCAGTATCATATGTGACCACACTTAAGTATGTATCACTTTGACAATCAGTGCCATGACAGTATGATGTTCCTGTAAACTAATTTACAACTACATGAGTTCCTGATGATAGGTTCCATCATCACATGAGATCCCAGGAATTCTATTTTGGATTGTGACACAGTTCTTCCTCATGATATACTAGAGGTAATATAAGATTTAGACCAAGAATTAATGACCAAAACATATGTTGAAAACCAGTATAATGATATTTCATTAAACCAAAGGTCAAACGATCTTTTCTAATTTGATATACCTCAGTGTATGGGTAATGGAACTTGTTGTTACACACTGTATTACATGTATGTATTTACACATAAAAATGATAGTAATACATGAACCAGTAAATGGTTATAAATAAGTAACTGAGGTCAAGGTCAAAGGTGAAGAAGATAAACAATGTATTGTTTTAATGTATATACATATTTAAATATAATGAAATCTAATGATATGATGTACATTTCTATAGTGACCTAGGCATGCACCTGAATGCCAACTGGTCAATCATATTTTGAGAAATAAGCATGAAATATCTAGATCACTCCTTTAAAACTTTTGTAGCTACAACTGTTACACATTGGTGCACAATTCTCAGGTACCAAGGGCAATGATGCATTCATGGTGCCTTAAAATTGCTTTGTATCTGTAAGACATAGAGACAATGAAGAAATCATTCTGCCCAAAGCCCTATGTTGGAAACCCCTTGCAGCATACTGATAAGTCTTTTCTGTCTTACTTCTCAAAAGTGTTTTAGTGAAGAAAAAATCACCAACCTTTAATTTTCATGTTCTGAGAACAAAAAGAGGTATTTCAAGGTGACCTGCACCATCAGTCAGTCTTGTATAATTTCTAAGGCAAGTCCAGAACACCAATTCCAAAATTTTCATTAGTCCCAATACTAAGAGATAAGATTGGGTTTCAAAATTTGAGCCAGTCCCACAGGAAATGGCTTAGTCCTGAAAATCACTGTCCATATTGCCATGACTCTATTTCTTACTGGTTACATCATTTTATCTCCATAACAATTCATTTTATCTCCATAACAATTCATTTTATTTATTTTTAAAAAATAATTTCATAGTAATGAACTAAAACAAGTTTGATGGATAGGAATGTGCCTCAAATCTTAACTTTTCAAAAAAAATAATAACCCACCCCCTAAAATTTATATCTGATTCTAAAAAAAGGCTGTAATGATCCCTGTAATTACCTCCCTTCAGTCATCACTTTGTTTCATACATTACAAGTACAACACAATTTAAAAAGGGAACAGGTGGTTGAAGTGCTGCTATTAGCATAGATATTGTTACATTTTGGCCACATTTTTTGTCTATATTGTTCATTTATATAAACTCAGCTTACATCAGTATAAGCCTGCAACATATCAACATTATTCACATCCAATAATGGTAAATACACAACCCATGCCTCTACAGCACACACTGACAAAGACAGACACAGAAGTAAACAGGGACACGCAACATCATATGAAGTATTAATGCATTAGAGGTGTTCTGATTTCAATATCTGCCATATATGACATAAAAAAGCATTTTTTGTAGAACAGTTGATAGTCTTCAGACAAAAACAAACTACTATATGTTGTATTCAAAAGATTCTTTATACCTGACAGATACCTTAAATGGAGTAGCCATAATCATAAAGATGTTTCACTTTGTAGTCCTATTATACAGACATGCCACTCTGTACCCCTCACTATAAAGATATGCCACTTTATAGCTCTAGTTGTACTGATGTGCCACTTCGTAGCCCTAGTTATACTGATATGCCACTTCCTAGCCCTAGTTATACTGATATGCCACTTTATAGCCCTAGTTGTACTGATGTGTCACTTCGTAGCCCTAGTTATACTGATGTGCCACTTCGTAGCCCTAGTTATACTGATATGCCACTTCCTAGCCCTAGTTATACTGATGTGCCACTTTATAGCCCTAGTTGTACTGATGTGTCACTTCGTAGCCCTAGTTATACTGATGTGCCACTTCGTAGCCCTAGTTATACTGATATGCCACTTCCTAGCCCTAGTTATACTGATGTGCCACTTTATAGCCCTAGTTGTACTGATGTGTCACTTCGTAGCCCTAGTTATACTGATGTGCCACTTCGTAGCCCTAGTTATACTGATATGCCACTTCCTAGCCCTAGTTATACTGATGTGCCACTTTGTAGCCCTAGTTATACTGATGTGCCACTTCGTAGCCCTAGTTATACTGATATGCCACTTCTTAGCCCTAGTTAAACTGATGTGCCACTTCCTAGCCCTAGTTATACTGATGTGCCACTTCATAGCCCTAGTTATACTGATGAGCTACTTCATAGCCCTAGTTATACTGATGTGCCACTTTGTAGCCCTAGTTATATTGATGTGCCACTTTGTAGCCCATAGATCTCATGAAACATTCCAGTGTTTTTGTTAGTACTCTGTCTCCTATCAATGTCTACAGATTACTGTAAAAAAGTTGTTTACGTCTCATGATCCTAAGAATTTACAATTCATTTCAAAACACCCTGACAAAGACAATGGTCAGTTAGTAAAGCTTATTAAGTACAAATTATATGTACTACAGAAAAAGCAGTATACTAGCAGAGTAAGCAACAATATATTTAAAACCAATATTTTACAGGAAGCATATTTTTTATTCGATGACCTCAATATTTTTCACTTCTAATCAAAGACAAATTATTCAACTCATTGCATATTACCAAATCAAAACAGAACTGTTTCCATTCTAACACATATAGATTTAAAATGAACAAAATCATTACCATTTAGTGCAGTTTCAATATGAGTGATTTTCCTAAATCTGGGTGACTTGTTTAACACCAGTAATTATAACATTCAATGTGAATCAGAATGTCCTTGACCTTTTAGGGGCCATGCTATTGATCCTTGCCTTATTTTTAGGACATGTCTGTGTCAGCTATTCACCATTCAAGCTACATAATTATGCAAATGAGAAATTTGATGACAGTTTAGTGCAGTTATATTAACCAAAAAAAATTTTTTGTTGATCGGTCAAATATTATTCAATGTACATCTTGTATGAATCAGAATAAAAAAGACAATGCCATGTTTTGATGCTCACCAACAAACATATAATAGTTGTTATTTTACTACAGTGACAGCTTCACTTTTTAAATCCAAGACTACCCTCTGGAACCAGAAGTAAAACTGGACTTCTACAAGCTCTGGACCAACATACTTTCCCAAATTCCAGTATTTTAACATTTTGGCAGATCAAAATATCTAATTTTCAAATATTCTATCCATGTTAAACACAAGATGTAATAAATTAATTAGAGAGAGCATCAGTTGGGTGGAGAGGATATGTATACCCTCCAACAGAAAGTTAATTTTAATCACCATTTAACATCTGTTGGAGGCTATAGGGGCCCTAGAATACCTGCATTGCCAGTGGAAGGCAGTAGGAATCACAACACTATCAATATCACTTACCGGTACCTTCATTCTAGGTCGGCCGCGAGGATTTCCTGTTGGTGTGTACTGTAACAAGTTTCATAAAACACCATTAAAATTTAAGCTCAGCTTGTTCATTCAACAATTATTTAGTTTAGTCACCCATGATGTTATGAGTACTTATCCACTATCTGTCCTATATAGCTATAACAAGAATTTGGTGAGCAAACATACTATATATAAGTCTCCCCTTTTTAAGCAAATATGTAGATATTTGTTGCTTTAGAAGGAGGATAGGTGGGCAAGAAAAAATCCTGTTCTCAATTATTGATTTTATTTGACAATGCCTTACTGTTAACAATGTTGACAAAATTGGTAGCTACAGTCTGTATACATACTAAATAGCAATTATCCCACATGTACATAATTGTTTTATTACTGTGTGATTACAGTGTGCATGGTTCGTCATCAGAACAGGTTAGTTTCAAAATACACAATATAAAGAGCTACCAGAATAAAGTATTCATCACTTATCAGGCCTCCAATTTAAGGCTTTTTACTGGTTATTTGCAAGTAGAAATCCAAGAATTGCAAGTAGAAAAAATAATGACTTGCTTTTTTCAGCAAGTGGATTCATCACATGCAAACTGTGAGTGCTTGTCTATTCCTAACATTTCACAGAATTAAATTGTTTTGATTTTCAAAGTGTAAATATTGGGACAAAGCAGTTCTTCTATAATGTTGATATATATTGGACGAAGCAAGGCAATACATTATAAATCACAAAACAAAACACATTATTTGAACATGGAGATTTGTGATAATAGCAAGTAAAAAGTCTTTTTAGCAAGTACAAATTTAAGGCACTTGCTGTTTTCAGCAAGTGACAAAAAATGTTAAATACGAGGCCTGTCATATTCCACGAACCTATGTTTCAACATATCCTCTCTTATAACATGTATCTAAGAGGCATTACACTGTTATGAAAATCTCTAAAAAAAATTGATATCACTTTGTCTGAAGTTCAACAGGGTTCCAAGTTCCAGTTCAAAAACAATCTGCATCATTCCTTGCATTCAAAGGGGAGCCATAATGTCGTCACTCCAGCACATTTTTGAAACCAGACATACAGAATTGAATTCAGAATGGAACATTGCTTGAAAGCTTCAGTTTAGTTAGCATAGCATTTCTGACTCTTTATGTATCATACCAGAAATGGGAGTTGAAGACAAGATCTAAGAGGACAAATACTACACTTACAGCCTTTTTATCTGAATCTGATTTTCTAGGGCGTCCTCGTGCTTTTTTAACAGGTGTAGTAGTCTGTGTTGTGGCTGTATCAACTCCATCATCCTGCTTCTCTTCCCCAGCTGACCCCTGACCAGGCAAACAAACAAAACAAAATTCAATCAAACTTGAATCCCTGTACAGGTCCAACTTATTACAACCTAACTTATACACTATCCTTTCATGCAACTTGAGAGGAACTTTGAAATGTCAAAAGTTTACTAGGTCATCGTGACCCTTTGGGTCAGAAGACCTAAAAAATCTATGTTGTCCACGCCTTTGAGATTAATATGTTCTGTATGGCAATGTTACTTTTATTGAATATTTGTTGGGACCTAGATTTTAATTTAGCAACAGTGGAAAAGTGTGAAATTTTTAACTGTAAGAACAATTTGCCTTTCTACTTACAGCAGATGCATCACCGTCCTCCTCTTCCAATTTCCTTTTTGGTGCCATTGTTCTGGTCTGGAGTACAACCTGCTAACAAATAAAGCAGGCTTTATAATAATTATACATATTTGTACAATACAGGATGTTTATTCTAAATTACCAAGCAGACAGTTCTTACATGTGTTCACTTTGATATTGATTTAATTCAGAGTAAACATACATTGTATATACTTATTAGGATATATTGTATACTTACTATGTGTATAATAACCTGGGTTGTTTGCTTAGATGTCCTTAAAAAATGATTTTTAATCAAAACTTATTTTCAAGTACTTAATGATATTTACATGATGTGTATTTAGTGTGATTCAGCACATTCTTTTATGGTCTACGGTTGATGCACAAGCTTTAAGTTTCAAAAGTCTGAAAATATATATAAGAGCTTAAACTGTTGTACAAACAGTGTTTACATATTTTCCTTTAATTTAAATTATATTTTTAGAAAAATAATATTGTATTGGATGCTGTGCAAAGCACTCATTTTTTAATGGTAGAGAAAAACTACTTTTATGTCTAATTGCCAAACTTTTATTGAAATATTACACTGAAGACACCAAACACATAACATGGAAATATATTTCCATCAGCTCGGTTTGATTAAAGGGAGGTCACTCTATTTAAAAAACCTGACTGAACTGTTTGCATGCAGTATAAATATCGTCAGTAGTAAATAGTAGCTATAACAAGTGGTTGCACTATAGGAAATGCAAGAAAATAACTATACAAATAGTTTGCATCATTTCAAATGGAAATTTTGACAAATGGATCTGACGGTGCAAAGCCGGTACATGTGCAAATAAGTGTGCCACACATCAACACCCACGCCGCACACTGCTGATCCAGACATACACAAAGCAGCGAAATATCCATCAGCATAAAAGTCAATCAATAAATTTAGAATAATTCTTCAAAATATAAGAAAAAATCTGAAATAAAATGATGACACGTCCTTTCGATAAAAATGCAATTGTTTACCACTTTCTGTCGTTTTGCCACGAACAAAGACAGCTCTCCCTTGTTTTATCGCCTGTGTAAATATGCCGAACTGCCGCGACATCTAGCGGATCTACTCGCTAGGAAATTTCTATCTTGAACATATGCGCGAGATAGTTCTGTCACAATCGTGAACCCTCGGCACTTTCCGCAAGCGAGAAAATACCTCGGGAATATTAGGCGGAGTGATGCAGTTATACAAATTAGAGCTTCAACCTTACTAAGCTTTCTCAGATTAATTTTTCTTTGAATTAAAAGCAAATTATAGGTCGATCCAAATTGTTCTGGCACTGGTAAATATTCAAGTCATTTATGTTTCATCATATTCCTGATAGATTCTTTGTTCAATTTTATTTCCTGGCTAAAAGTTCAGTGACAAAAAAGATTAAATGCAGCAGTTGTTATCTAGCCATTGATATGAATTTGTATTTCTTCAATCATTTATATTAACAGTGGTTAATCAATTTCACAAGAGTTTCTTTAGCACTCATGTCTGTGAGAATGATGTCAATGTACATGTGTTGATTTTTACCGAGATGAAGAGATATCCCAGGGTCTCAAATATTGTTAACCAAAGAAAGAAACTGCATAATTTTGCATTGTCATCTTAAAGTCTCTCTATGTTTCCGTAATCTCAAAATGTAATTCTGTCAAACTAATCTTCATCATATCTGATGAGTTTTCTATCATCTTCAAATTGGCAAGGTTACGTCAAGAATCCATTAGACAAGGTCATTTGAGCATATGAATAAGATAGAAGGTGGGACACGATTCTGGAGATTCCCTTCTGTAATGGGGTTTCCCGGTCTTAATTGCAATTATGGAAAACTACGGACCTCATTTTCACTTTTCATGATGATTAGGGTATATTTTCTATCATTTAACGGTATTTTGTCAAAATTTTAAACTTCACATATTGGTCAAGTATGATAATAATTTGAAAAAAAAATTGTTTCTCAACATTAATATTACCATTATTTCCTTGAATATATCCCTTTTTGCGTGAATGAACTTAATTTTAACCATGCAACTGTCATGGTAGGCTGACAGATTTGCAGAGTAATAGTCAGCCATCCTGGCAAAGGTTCTAGTTTATCTCAGTCATAGCAACAACGGGATTATGTCATACATTATATCATTTCACTTATGGATAATGCTAACACTAACAGCAAATCTTGTGGTGTATGAAACAGTTCAACACCTATTGGATAGAGCTGTTCAAATCATTCCTTTGGAGTATGTGACCCAGCTCTAAGGGATTTTGCCTCTTGCAGTCTACACCGTGTCAGTTGGTCTCCCCCAACCGGAACTTGAAGACCATCAAGTTCACCACCTGTACAATCAAACATGTGGTTGCACAAATGAAAAGAGAAACCAGTGCCTTTTTTGCCTATATATCAATTAAAATCATGTCTTTTTGAAGAAATTATACATTTATTGCATGATAGAGAGGGAGATATGAAGATTTATTTACCCAACAAAAATCATATTCCTGGGGAATGTCAGGTATGATTTTTCTTCGACCAATCTCCTGCACAGTAATGCACCAAATTGTTTATTATACCAAAACCATACCAGGCTACAATATCAACCTGTTATTTACTGCAACACACAACAAGTAACAATGCCTAGGAGAGTTAACATCAGGAAAATATGAGGTTTTATTCCCTTTTCATGTAACTGTCTTGAACAATCAGATATATCTATGAATAATGAGGTATAATAATATGTTATATAGCTTATTAACTGTTTAGATTACCTCGTCCTGCCTTGGCGTACCAATGGTTTATCATTTCCTCATCCATTATATGAATGCATCCCTCATATGACACCTCATTGTTAAGGGAAACAGGGAGCATGTGTATAATTGATTTTTTTTTGCCATCTGCTCTTCCAGGGTGTGTGTAATATGATCGGGTAAAGTGGACAAATGTTGCATCCAAGAAAATCCAGGAATATGCTTCAACATCAGTCTAGATAAAAGCACCTGAAGTTTATAACATCAAATATGAAATCACAAAACAGCAATATAGCTTTGAATTGTCATGTTATAGCATTAACTGTCTTTTATAAAGACATATTGTGCTAGCAAAGCTATGCCATTTAAAACTGACATTTCATGATCAACCTTCATCATAATACAACTTTTACTCATTACTAAATTGAACAGTTACAAAAAAATAGAAAATCTATATAAATGTAATACATGATTAACAGATTGCTTATACCGCACATAGACAGAATATTTTCACATTCAAATTGTAATAGCCAGCTTTATCAACTTTTGGTATTTCATGGCTCCTCCAGGACAATTAACTGAAAAAAAAACATATGCTTTTCATGTCCAAAATAATGAAAGTGTTGTCCCCCTTTCAATCTTTAAACATCACTGTTTGTATTTCTAACATCCCTACATTAAGGCTATTCTTGCAGCCAATAGTTTCCTGACCAGATGGGACAAAGGACGTTGGGTTCAGTGCCATAAGATGTTCGAATTCCTGGCAACGGATCCAGAGTTACAGGAACATCAACTCTATCCAGGATATAGTCTGACGCAAAAAAGTGGTAGTTTTTGTCCTTGTTTGACATACGTACATCATGGGTGTGAACTCTTATATCAACATTGTCACCATTTAGCTTGCCGTTCTTACCAGAACTGATGTCTTGTACAAGTTTCTCCAAGAGATTATCTCCAAAGTCTGTGATGATGTTTCGTTTGGACTCTGAAGACATCCTCAGATGGACTTTATCCAGTCTGGACATTAGCTCAAATGTGATATATTAAGATAATAAACTCAGAAAATTTTCTAGAGTTGTCCATTTACCATGTAGACATCACACCAGTGATGAAGTCAAACTGTTAATTTGGTATGATAATTCTGGATCATCAATATCAAAGATCAGGATAGTACATAAACACAATAAAGCTGGTATAATACCGTATTTTTCCTGTAATAAGCCCAAGGGACCTGTGTTAATATTGGAAAAAGTTGGGTGGGCTTATTGCAGGAATATAGTTTATATAGGACAATGAATTTGAAATCTATGAAAAATACAAGGATGGGCATATTAGCAGGCACGGGCTTATTGCCGGATAAATACTGTATATCACTTCAAATGTTAATACATCACCTGAGAAATTTATATATCTACTTAGCTTAAACATCTGCTAGATGTATGAGCTGGGTACCTTAAACTTCACATTAATACATGTTTTCCTAATTAATTGCACTATGTTTACCACTGAGTTTTAATTGAACGGTCTCCAGGAGTCGAACCTGGCAACAATCACATAAAAGTGAATTGTCAGTACCAAACAAATCATGAACTATCGATAAAAACAAGGAAAATCAAAATAATTCAAAAAGAGAAAACATGTTAAATAATCTATTTTCTCGCTTGCGGAAATTGCCGAGGGTTCCCGATTGGGTCACAATCCTTATCACAGTGAACATTAAGTAGGCATATGAACGAACAAATCATCATTATTTAGAATTGAAATCAGGGACGTATATACGTCCCTGTTGAAATATATATTAGATTATCTTTTTTTTTCATATTAAAAGATAGTAAAGAAAGAGAAATGAAGTATTATAATCACTGAGTGCAAGTGTCCCATTCCACGGTATTGTCAAAAGTACAACCTACAGCAGATGTACACGAATATAGCATGACTAAAATTGTTAAAAAGAATCGTCAGTTTGGATTACAAGTATTCAAGTTATTTGAAAAACAGAATTTAATTGTTTCCATTTTACAAAGACCTTATGAAACTCGTCACGATTTTTTTCATTTTACCTCACCAAAAGCCCGGTAAACAAAACAAAAACAAAAAACACAAAATAAAAAACCCTCAAATTATTTTCCTTAATCTTTATACAAACAGAAATTTGGGGAATGTCCTCTTCATTAAGTATCTAGAATGAAACAGATTCTATATAATTCCGAAAAGTCCTAATAATTATATATTTCACTCTATAAACATTGCCTGTGTGTTCTACGACACCAGCTCAAACAGATACCTTATTGTCCTCTCCACTTGCTGGCGTACGTGCTCACACATCTTATAAAATACACGTAGATTGAAATATTTAATCCGCGTAAATTGAAATAACCAAAACATTAAAACAAATTGTCCCAAGAAAATAAACAATAGATAAAGGCAGATTTTATATACATGTATATCATGTATATTGCTGAATTTCTGATGATAAAGTTGACCAAACCGGTTAAGTCTAGTCCCGATTTGTAAGTATCTACATCCGCCTGAGTGTTTCTACTATATAATTGACACTACAGATTCCCCCTGAAGTCTGACCCAAACATGGCTGACAAAAGGAGGTGGATTCTATTTTTATTTGTTTTATCGTCAGTGAATTCGACTTTAACCGATGATCGACAAAAGAGACATGGTGAGAAAACTTTAATAAGTCGCATTGTTTATTATGGAGAATATTAGAAATATACTTGATGTTTGTAAAGGAAGAGAAAGTGTTTCTCCTTCAGGATACAAGAAACAAAGGGTATCATGTGTTGGATACTGTTACGATAATTTATCTTAATTAGAACAGAGACCGTAATAACAGAGATTTCTCTATGTAGGTTGTAATAAGAGCGTATTCGGGGAATGTTTTATAGTGTGATTGCCGTGTCTATAGCGATATGTATACACAATCAAAATTATACCACAGCTCATAATTCAACAAAGTTTGCTTTTTATTTAAGCAGTAATTTACATTAACTATATTTATAAATAGATATTCACTTGTCGCTTTAACATCTTTTCGTAATGGTAATTTTATATGATATCATTTTTTCGTTTTTATTGTGTCACTAGTAACTCATTAGCAATGAAATATTTTCAACGAAGTACCATTCTTACTGGGAAGGAAATAAAGTTATCATATGTGTTGATTTATTTCAATTTGTTGAGAACAAGGTGTAATGTATGATGAAAAAACAGAAAGACTACATTGAAAATAATATAACTGATAATAAGCTTATCATTGAACAGTGACATTGTGTGGCGAGATTGTATCTGAATCCCAAGGTGTAATACGTCCCCCAATGGCAGAGGAATACTACCTACCTAACTTATTCTGTAGGTGGGAGATCAGAGCTGAGGAAGGACATCGGCTGCTTTTGTCAGCTACGACATTTGCAACGGAATTCTCTACCGGGTGCAAGTAAGATAATATAATGACCAAAATTTACATGACGAATATTGGAGGGAAGTGGGAAGGGGACAGGGGACGATAACTCTGTCAGTTTGAACGTTTGTCTAGAATCCGAGGTGCGTAGTTCGACGCTTCCTGCTCATGGCGGTTTGCTTTTTTTCGGGAAGATGAGAAACTTACTGGTCTGTCGTGGTTGTGTCTTTAGACAAAACAGACATCATCGATAAAGCAGAGGACGTATTGTTGTTGTACCTTTTATCGGGGGTCTTCATGTACATGTTCGTTATTAATTCAAAGTTTAACAGAATTTCAGTTTGAATGAAGATGTTGACATGTCGGTGTTTTCTTTGTTATATTGGTATTGCTGGCATTATATATATATATATATATAAATTTGTTTAAAAGGAAGTTGAATATTTTATTGGCGTGCTTGTATTCATCGATTCGAAATGTTCACGCTCTCCAATGTTACTAGAAATTACAGATAATTTGGTGTATATTCCTAGAAAATGAAATATCGAAAACTATATCAAGCTTGTAAAACTTCTATTTTAATTCAGCTGGGATTACCTGGAGGTGAGGGACGGGAGTGATGACCACGCCCATAGTGTGGGTAAATATTGTGGTTACTCACCTTTTGCTCTCCTCTCTGATTCCGACAAAATCTTCCTTTACTTCTCGTCAGACGGCGCATCCGAAGACCGAGGTTTCCAGCTCCAGTTCAGATCTGTCCCAACAGGTATGATACTGTGTCGTGCTTTACGTACCAGTCGCTTCTCACATTTTGCTGATGACATAAGTATTTTTTTTCATTTCAACTTCATTATCATTTGTTTGCTGAAGTGAAGATTGTACAACAGACACACAAGTGAATTAGACCTTTTGATATCAATTTTAAACTTGGAAAAATGAAGCTATATAATGAATTAAATTGCATCATGCACCTTTTTCTTATTTCAAGGATTCGTCAGTGATGCCAAGAATAATTTAAAGTGATCGAAAATGTTAGAATATAGATAGGAAGGTGCAGTAACCTCATAATCTACTAAATCACGTTATTTGATATAACTCTGGGACAAAACCAAGCACAACTGTGTTTCTACAATATAAATGAAAAAATAAAAATGTATATATATTTTGAACAGCGCCACTATTTGAATGAATTAAAACGTGGCATGCAGGTTATGGTAGACCTCGGAGACTAAACTTCCACCAGTAGTGTCTACTACCTGCAATCTTGAAGATTGTACAGAAGTCACACAAGTGACTAAATAACACCATTTTAATGCAAATTTTGAGTTAGATTCGCAGAGTCAAATAATGATTGAATATCATACAGTTGTTTCATCCTTCTAGGACTCGTTAGTAATATTACATCAACAGCAGTTTCATCCTTCTAGGACTCGTTAGTGATATTACATCAACAGCAGTTTCATCCTTCTAGGACTCGTTAGTGATATTACATCAACAGCAATTTCATCCTTCTAGGACTCGTTAGTAATATTACATCAACAGCAGTTTCATCCTTCTAGGACTCGTTAGTGATATTACATCAACAGCAATTTCATCCTTCTGGGACTCGTTAGTGATATTACATCAACAGCAGTTTCATCCTTCTAGGACTCGTTAGTGATATTACATCAACAGCAGTTTCATCCTTCTAGGACTCGTTAATAATATTACATCAACAGCAGTTTCATCCTTCTAGAACTCGTTAGTGATATTACATCAACAGCAGTTTCATCCTTCTAGGACTCGTTAGTGATATTACATCAACAGCAGTTTCATCATTCTAGGACTCGTTAGTAATATTACATCAACAGCAGTTTCATCCTTATAGGGCTCTTCAGATTGCTAAAGGTTTTAATTTTGAAGTTTATGAGACAAGTGAGAATATTCAAACGTGGTCGACAGAAATGTTGAAATATCGGCTATTACAGACACCTATACTATATTTTTTCCTACAGAAGCATCAGACCTTTCACTTTGTAACCAACTGATAGAAACGGACGGCCGGATCACGAGTCCAAACTACCCAAGCGAGTACAGTCCTTACTCGTCTTGTGTATACTGGATAAAGGTAAACAGCAGAAAAACTTTATATCATTGCCATCGTTATTGGTCCAAACAGAGTAAAGTCTCGTAAATACTCACATTTAAAATGTTTTTTTTTCTTCATTGATAAATTCACTTTTGTGTGTATTGATTTCACTATTTCCTTGTCTATATTTCACGTTTTTATGCCCCAGATCAAAAGATCGAAGGCATTTTGTTTTTGTGCTGTGTGTTTGTTCGTCTGTTTGTTTGTCATCATTATCCTTGCCCATAACTACCGCATCGTAAGAGGTAGGGCATTCATATGTGGCATGTGTGTTCCTTGTGACAAGACCTTTCCAGTGATACCAAAATGTTTGACCATGTGACTTCGACCGTGACCTTTGACTTACATTTGAAAAATATAACATTGGCTATAACTATTGAAATAAATCTGTCAAATCGTTACCGCAATGAAGTCACAAGTGTTTCACAAAGTGTGCATGCAATTAGCACATACCTTATACAGTACAATTTTAATGTCCATCTTCGAAGTTTCATAAATACACCTTGTTTAATGTGAAATAACTAAGGGAGGAAAATTGCTTGCCACAATTGCTCGTCATTTCCCCCATAATTTGAAGAGTCAGCTATATATATGGCATGTATACCACAGCATTTCTATTTCATTCAGGCTCCTAGTGAGCACGCACGTGTTCGGCTGTATATAAATGATGTGAGTTTAGAAGATTCCGGATGTCTGTTTGATTACGTCAAAATTTACGACGGCAGAGACTCACGTGAGACCAGTTTTATTTAACTAATATTTATATTTGTAAATGTTTAACGTTACAAAGTTGTCCTACAGAAATCCACGATATACTATATTATTGTGAGAGCTCTATTTGCTGATGGACAGACCAGGTGATGTATGATGGTCAGGTCAGGTGATGTAAAGAATGTAGACAAATGTGACACGATCGTAATACAATTATATTATGTAGAAACGAATTCTAAAATGCTCAAAAGAAATTTGCAATCCAGTTGAACCACTGTATAGAAATAAGTACAAATTCGTCAGTTCATATTTTAAATATGAATTTCGGAACAATTTCCGGATGTTTATTAGCACTGCCTATCAGTCAGATGATTTCAGATTTTTCTATAACGTCCCAGATCATGACATCTCTATACCTGTACTATTATTTTTCTCAGATTCGCCCTCTCTGTTGGATATTTGCGGAGATTCAGATTATAAAGCCTCTGTTACTACCAGTGGTAATCAAGCCTTTGTTACATTCGTTTCGGATGGGTACCTAGAGGACAGAGGATTCGAAATAAAAATCAGCTTAATTCAGGAGGATAATGGAGCCGAAAGTGACGATCAAGAAGGTTTGAAATAAAAACGTTTGCTTGCTCTGTTCTCTGACAAATATTTCACGTTGAAGCGTATATGTGACGGTGCTATAGTGTACATGTGACGGTGCTATTGTGTATATGTCACAGTGATATTGTGTACATGTCACTGCTATTGTATACAATGTCACAGTGATATTGTGTCAAGTCACTGTGCTATTGTGTACTTGCCTAGGTGTTATTGTGTAAATGTCACTGTATTTGACAAACCCACTTTAGATAACCATGCATGTAATATTGAATAAAAAATGAGATTTTTGAGTGCGTTCTCTTACGAAATGAGTGCTTATATATTTTGCATTAGCAAACAATGTTAAAACAGTAGTTAATAATTGCATACTATTCAAGTTAACAATAGTCTTGATTCTCTACATTGTATCATGTAATGTTTATGTAATTTGATGGGCCTAAGGCCTAAAGTTGTAATAAAACTTGAAAACTTGATATTGATAACACGTGACTTATCCTTACAGAGTGTTGCCAGGTAACTGAAGCTATGGAGGGTGTGGTGACAAGCCCTGGTTTCCCGGGTCTCTACCCTAACCAGGCCCGATGTGAGGTGGTTATAAGGTCGCCCCAGCCTGACCACCATATAAGGCTTACCTTGGTCTACCTTGACATGGAGGGTTCCACCAATTGTACTTTCGACTCTTTGGAATTTTTCGACAGGACGAGCGAAGGCAAGTAAAGGCATCTTTCTTGTCTTTGAAATAATCAATCAGCTATGCCCTGAAAGTTAATGGACACTTTCAAACTACTTCTCATTCAAATTATTGATAAATGCATAGAATGTACGTATATATGACAATAAAACAATGCCTTATCACTGGTCAACCGTAAACTTCTCTAGCAAGTGTACATTGCTTTGCAGCCTAATGATATATCGTATACTTCCATAAGGCTCTATATAATAACATGGCGGGTGTCGTCGATGAAGCAGGAGACGCTTGCTCATCCGGAACACATGGTCTTATTCTCCTTGTACTTTCTTTTGTTCATATTTCATCCCAGTTTTCTTGAACTTGAGTTTGAATTAAGATAATGTTGACATGTTTGTATTTTGTTCTTGTTGTTTTTCTATAAGGAGATTAATGGGAAAGGAATGGCTATTTCTTGGTAAAGGAAAAACCTACATGTTGATTTCTGTTGTGCTTAATACCTTTGTCTAACCTTTTTTCCTGTAAGTAGATTTAGATTGTTTATTGTTATATATATTTCAATATAATTCTATGACACTGACAAATGATACTAACAAGTAACGAATGGCATAGAAAAAAACCTTCCGACAAGTTTTATTTTTTTTATACATGGAAGGGTCCATGTTTTCCAATATTTTGAGAAATCCGTAATATGTTGATATTTTTATTGAATGTGCAAATTTCAGACTTCAACTCTCTTGGAAAGATTTGTGGTCAGACAACACAAAACTTAATATACGTGACTTCATCAGACACTCTAAGAATAGTGTTGACGTCAGACTACCTGGTCTCCGGACGGGGTTTCCTGGGTGATTTCACTGTGCTACCAAATGAAGGTACCTGCTCTTGTTTTCTTGTTTTTTTCATACCTCCATGTCACGTTTTAATCATACTCACGTGCTTGACGTCATTCTAAAACTATCAGATATAGGGCATGTATATGAAATTACGAACTTTATTGAATCATAGGACTATTGCACTTCCTCGTCCAGATTCTGACATTTCTTTCGACCACTTTGGATTTCCTCAGTCGTATCATAGGTTTCAAAATCTAGGCCCTTAGCATCATTAACCCCCATAGAAGGACGAAACAGAAGTGTGATGCTTTTTACTACATCAGTTGGCGTTGCTTTATTTAGCTCTAACTTTGCATTGAGAATTGCTATTCATTTGTGCGTCTTTTTGTGCAATCATAATAGTTACCTTCATTCATGTCTTGATTGTTCGAAAAAGTTATTCACGCCTGTTTTACATGTTACAAACGTAGCTATTTTACATTGAAGGTTTTAATCATATGATCGGAGTATTCCGTTCTGTTCTGAAATAACAGGAGGGTATCAATATTCCAAATAAAATCACCAACAACTTATTTATAATGGTAATGTCATCCAGATACTCTAGACATAAAATTTCATGATAATGTACATTTCATATGTAGCCAGAACGTAATGAAATACAAACCGTGAAAGAATTTAAACTGCCAGAAAAATCTAAAATTATAAAAACATCGATATTAAAATATTATAACAAACGACTTATATTTTACAGACAGACTAGTTTTGACGTCAATATTGTTCAGGTTAATATGTCTTTACATCTTATGATATACCTACCTAACGCTAAACATTCAAATGTAACAGTCTACGATATGGCTTCATTTGAAAAAATGATCAGCACTTTTATAATGCTGAGTAATGGATAAAGCATTCTTTACTTACGCTAGGAACAAACTTCAGTGGTGAATTCGAAACTGTAAACATTTATATTTTCCACTCTTTGCTTGATAAACGATTTAAATGTACATATACAACACAGTTTGTGTTCGATATAAGTAATCTTCTAACAATACACATAAATCAATTCCAAACTAAGGAAGCATAACACACCGTACCCGAAACTCAATACCAATATTTACTTGTTTACCTGTTTCTGTTGTATTTTTATTTGTTTATTGTCAGTATCTAATTGTGTGCCTGGATGTAACGAAAACTCTGTTTGTGTGGAGGAAAAGGAAACGTATAGGTATATTTATACATGTATATGTTACTGTTATTTTCTTGTCTTTAATAAATAAGCAAAACCACCCTTATGTGTTGACCTGACGAGTCGGATCGCCCGAGTTTGTTGTGTCGAGGGTGCTAGGCACACGAGTGATATTTTCCTCCACGCAACAAACGAGGGCGATCCGACTCGTCAGATCAAGACATTAGGATGGTTTTGCTTTTATCACATACTTATTTCATTCTAAAATTTCTATTTTGAAATAAAATTACAGCTTTAGTAGCCACGGCATAGTTTTTTTTTCTCAACCAGTTGAGTTCGACGAACAGGACAAAATTCTCCTTACATCAAAATTAATTATGTGATTTTTAACGCATACTGCAACTAAAACTACTGCCGTTTAGCGACAGCAAATGTTCATATAGACTGTTTCGATATAATTATGATAAATAAATAAGCAAACACACCATTTACATCCATAATGTTGTACCGCAATTATATCATTAATAACTTTTTTATCCTATCACAATAACATTACAGTACTACACGTCTAATTTGTTTGGGTTTTTTTTGGTGGGTGGTGATGGGGGTATTTTTTTTTTCTTTTGTTTTTTGTGATTTTTTTTAATTATTAATGACATGAAAATTCATTTTCATATTAGTTTTCAAGACTGTCAATATTTCCGGTCACTGATATTTTACTCCTTTTGGTTTCTGGAAGTTGTGTGGTGGGGAAGCGATGTGAGTACAATATCTGTGAAAATGGTGAGTGTGTGCAGCAGGAAGGAAATCTCACCTGTCACTGTACGTCTAACTACACCGGCATGTTGTGTGACATCAAAATTCAACCGACAAATATCATGGTAAGTACCTCGAGTTTTAATGTAGTGTCAGTATGATGGCCGTAAATCAGAAGGTATTCTCAGTTCAACGAGGAACGAAGTACCTTTGATATACGTGTAGGTAGGATATTATGGTGGCTGTTTGTGACATTTTGTTTGTAGGTAAAATGTCTAATGAAGAATGGAATCCAAAATGTCTACTTTTGATGTAAAATGTAGTAAATAGAATTATGACGCAGTTGAAAAATACGTATCATTACAGATATTATTGCTAATTACTGGTATTATCGCAATTAATGTATAGAGCGTGATAAACAGGGAGTAACTATATAACACAAGGAAAATGACATTGTACCCTTGTTATTTGTAGGAAGTGCAGCCTAGAGTACGTGACACTCACACAGACATATCGGCCAATAGAGGCGAAAGCATCATGATCGATTGTACAACAAACGTTACCGACACATTCTTTACGTGGTAAAAAAATACCCCATTATTTTCTCTTATCAAAAAGGTGGTGCGATACCCTTTTCACGTGGTTGAGATGGTGACTCAACACCACCTTTACATGATCCAGATACTATTTCAATTTCATTTAAGTGATCAAAATCAACCTGCCAGGAAAATGTAAAATTAGAAAACCATAAATATTAACATATTATAACAAACGACTTATGTTTCACAGACAGACCGTTCTTGACGTCAATATTGTTCAGGTTAATGTGTCTTTACATCTTATGATATACCTACCTAACGCTAAACAGGGCGATGGAACAGTCTACGATGTGGCTTCATTTGAGAAAATGATCAGCACTTTCATTGTGCTGGGTAATGGATGAGCCGATTCCTAATGTAGAACAAATTCTTACTTTACGCTTATCAAATTCGTGAATTTATAACAGGGATTCTTCGATGTGGAAAATAAAGTTCATTTTATCAAGAATTTGTTCACTATTTTTTCTCTAAAAAAGTAAAAGTTATTTTTCTTAGATTATTAGACTCTTTACGTTATTTTATCGCTAACTTCATTTTGGATTTAAATAATTATTTGCTTATTATCAGGAAAATATTAGTTCTGTTTAAATCACAAATTCGCTATAAATCTAATAATGTTTATCTCAAAAACATAAAAAAAATCTTTAGAAAAAAAAATGATTGATGAGATTTGTTTCTAGGACTCGTCAGTGATGCTAAGGTCCTAAGGCCGAAGTTAAAGAATTCTTTGTTTTTATTTTGTTCTGGTTTTGTTTTCACCATTTCTGATTGATTTTCTTTCTACGTCAACAGGGCACTGAATGATCGTCTCATTATGGGAGATGTGGGTGTAATCGAGCACGCAAACGGAAGTCTGGAAATTCTCTCCTTTGATGAAGGATATGTAGGAATGTACAAGTGCCTTACTGATTCATTTGACACGTTCTCACAAACAACATTTAACCTAACTTTGTTGGAAGGCTGCAGTTTCGGTAATGTCACAACATTTTATTTTTATTTTCAAACTAGAAAAATATTTCAATATCACATGTCCTGTTGATATAATTGATAAAATATCAGTACTGAAAAAGATAAAATTATGAAATATCAATTATGCTGAAAGTAGAGTTTATAAAATGTAACTAATTAAGACAAAAAAACTAATAGGTATATTGATGTTTCTGCTGAGGGTAGAGTTTATAAAATGTAACTAATTAAGACAAAAAAACTAATAGGTATATTGATGTTTCTGCTGAGGGTAGAGTTTATAAAATGTAACTAATTAAGACAAAAAAACTAATAGGTATATTGACCAGGTGTTCCGAAAGATTAAGATTAAACGTCTTCTGCATCATCGTCACTCCAAGCAAGTAATGTCACTTTCTCAAATGAGAGCACGGTCTGCAACAACGGAACCAACAGGACAAACTAACATTCAGCTTTATATCGCACAAAGGAATAGAATATTTCTCAATGGGGTCACTAGGGCGACCCTGACTTCTTACTCATCCTTTTAATCAACTGCACCTTTTGAAACCTTGTGTTACGAGTCCTTCAGCTGACGAATTTTTGCCCGAAAATCGTAATAATGGGAACAGGTACTTGAAATGAATTTTTTATAAAACGTTACCACTATTGAAGGAAGAATATATATGAAATGTTACAAATCAACTGCACTTTTGAAACCTTGTGTTAGAATTTTATATAACAGTTAAATGAATTTTTTATAAAACGCTGAAGGTAGAATTTATATAAAGTTATCAATGCTGAAGGTAGAATTTTATATAAAGTTATCAATGCTGAAGGTAGAATTTTATATAAAGTTATCAATGCTGAAGGTAGAATTTTATATAAAGTTATCATTGCTGAAGGTAGAATTTTATATAAAGATATCACTGCTGAAGTTAGAATTAAATACTTGTTTCAGAGATTGACTTATCCCCTCCAGAGGTGTCAGTGATCAGTGGCGACAGTGCCACACTGAGCTGTACACCCGGAAGATACAACACCACATGGCTGAAGGACGGTGAGGAACTTGTGGAAGGCGAGAAATATGAGGTAAACAAGAAAAAAATGACTTTCTTCGCCACACCAAGATTCTGTACCTTCGTTAATATAATGAGGTTATATATATATTTGCGGATAACTCCTATTTCTTGACAGTGAAATAAGAAAGTTGAAATAGACAGTAGCGTAATTCAAACTTGGCACAGCCTTGGGGATGACGCCCATCCTGAAAGGCCTGTCACTGTTACAACCCGAGAAATGGTCAATTAAGTCCATGATATTGCTGATAGGCGTGTTACAGAGAGATAAATAGCGAGTACAGTTGGGATTTCACAAGACAGAGTGCATTCCATTCTTAAGGAAGATCTAGCAATGAGAAAGCTCATTTGGGAAGCACACCATGTGGAATTTGTCGATTGCTAATCTGAACCTTTTAAAGACAGATCTTGCTAACATTCTGTAGAGGTTTGTGACTATGGATGAAACATTGGTCTATTATTTCATCTCAGAGGCCAAACAACAGTCTTAACAATGGAAGCACCCTGGTTCACCACTGCAAAAGAAGGCAAAAACTGTTCCATCATCTGGAAACTCAGTAAAGGTGTGCTGTTCCACCAGGACATTGCCCCTGGTAACAAGTCTGTCATTGCTATGGCTGCCATTAACGGTTGCGGCTTTAAACTGATCCGCCTAAATCGCCTGCTCTCGCTAAGATTTTCATCTATTTTCATAATTAAAAAAGGCCATTTCCGGTACCAAATTTCGGTCAGATGACGTTATAAATGTAGTGAAGGACTTTCTGAACAGTCCAATAAGGACTTCTTAAAAAGGCATTGAGGCCCTTAAACATCGCTGGCAAATATTATCGCTGGTGTATAGTTACTGAACGGGATTATACTGAAAAATAATGCAATATGTCAACAGTCAAACGATTAAATATGAGGCTCACAACTTATCTATCAGCGCTCGTATATAAGGTTTCTTGAAAGAAAAAAATTTACAAAATATACACAAGAAAATTGCACCTTTCTATACAAATTTAAAATCAGATATCGTGGCGCCAAAGAATAGATTAAACTGCTTTATACAGCTGTTTCGTCCTGATAGGAGTCGCCAGTGATGCTAAGGACCTAAATGTTAAACGACTGAGGAAAAGAAAATTTGATGAAAGAAATACCTAATCTAATTTGGAAGGGGAATTGTCCCCATAATTCAGTAAATTTCATAGTTTTCATGCATCTCATAATCTTAGAAGAATGTCAAGTACACGTGTATATTTCAAACCGTGCCACTATTCGAATGATTTTAAAAGTGGCAAGGAGGTTACGGCAAACCACGGGGACTAAGATGCACAAGTAGTGTCTACCACATCCAATCTCTAAGCTTGTATAAAAGACAAACAAGTGAATAGCGCTTTTCAATACAAATCAGGAGTTAGATCAAGTTAACATGGCACAGTTTTGCATATAGGCGGGTTAATAAATAACGCAAATACCCCTTCATGTTCCGGAATGGTAAGCGTCTTCTGCTTCCAAGAAGATTAATGTCAAATTCCCTAGAGAGAAGAAGACTAACGATATGCAGTCCAGAGAGATGCCTTACAAGGGAACACATTACTGACAAAATGTACCAGGTATTCATCAATGTCTAACGGCAACACGATATATAGACAGTCCCACTCAAACAGATAATGTATGCTTAGTGCGTACTACGAACTTACAACGTCTCTAATAAATATGTATTACATTGCACGTAGTATTGTAGCCATCTGAAGAAATTAAAAGCAAGCAAGCATTTATATCACTTTATCATAACTACACAATTATCTATCGGTTTGATAGGTTTAATAAGTACACTGATTGTACACTCAATGTCTCTGTTGCTCCTTCTTAACAGCAAGTAATTATCAATAATCGAAATGAAATTTGTTTCAGCTTCTACGTAATTGGTGTACATTATAACGCTATTTTACAGATATCAGAGAACGGAACAGAATTAACTATAATCGCTGTGACAGAGACAACAACAGGAGAATATACATGCACAGTGAACAAGGGAGATAACTGTAAAGTTTCCAGAACTGTCCAAGTGTCCAACCTTCCACCAAGGATAGATAACGGATGTATGTAGTTTTCTTTATTTTCTTTATTTTGGCCATTATCATAAATAGTTATGTAATATTTGTTATAAAACAGAACAAGTACTGAGTGTAAATGGAGTTGTGACAGAGAGATCAAAATATTTCCATTGAAGAACAGACGTGTTTCAGATAGTTATTACATGTTTTATTTTTGTTTTAATTTTATCAACTAATGGATATCCCTAACAGGAAATAACATTAAAAAGAGAAACAGACACTGGATGGAAATTCCGGATGAGTTGACAAACTGTGGTGTAGTATTTTAAATTTTTTTTGGTACGCCATATCAAAATATTATTAATTTGTTAAATAGCGTTTTAGTATAATCATTTTTCTATGGTACGTCTTATTTCTTAACATTGGAAGATTGTGGAAGACCTGCTATACCGGACATGGTACCACGCATGCTCGGAAGAATAAGTAGAGGTCAATCAGTACAGCAGGGTTCATCGCCATGGCACGTGATCTTACGGGATCGAAGGGAGGTAATCTACATTTCAACTATTTTGTGGTACTCTCAGGACTGTGCTTCCTGTTATTTGTAATTCTGATAATGTTTTAATTTCTTGATAGAAATCAAGATGAAACCTAGTAGTAAACACTATTTCACGTTATTCTAAAATTACGCAATGTATTACATTATGGGGCTCATTGCATTTCCCAGTCTAGATTTTAACTATTCTTTCTATCACTTTGGATTTTTTCAGTTGCCTCCTTGACTTCAAAATTTTTACCTGTAGCATAGCATATTTGACGAGTCCTAGAAGGATGAATGGCTTTATGATGCAGTTCAGTTCATAACACAACTATATTGTTTGGTTTTCTAGATGACAACATTTTGCGGTGGAACTTTGATATCGAGGTCGTGGATTTTGACAGCTGCCCATTGCACGAGTAACGACCACTTCTCGAGGGAATTCAATAAATCATTTGATGCCAGTTATGTTGACCTTTTCCTGGGAACTGACCTATGTAACGGTACAGGGGGCGAGAGAAGAGCGATTCGAAGATATATTCCATATCCAAGGTTCGGAGAAAGAGCCCCGTATGACAACGACATAGCTTTAATTGAACTCGATGCTCCTGTAGAATATAGTCGTTTAATTAGACCAATTTGTCTGCAGTCACTTGAGGCAATTGAAAGCGTTTTCATGAACAGACGGCTGGGTCGGACAGTGGGTAGAGTAGTCGGGTGTGGCAGAGTGCACGAACGGATCACTGAAACACCGCCATACATTCGGGATGTATTTGTGCCCTACGTAGATAGAAGATTCTGCTCCCATGCACGGATAGGAAGTGGAAACTTCACTGATTCGATGATCTGTGCCGGATATAACCGTGCCTATTTTGGCGACGCTTGTTCTGGTGACAGTGGAGGTTCACTGTCAATGCAGAGGACGTCGGAGGATCCTTGGTACTTGGTAGGCATTGTATCATGGGGTGTCGGCTGTGATAGGCCTGGCCAATATGGCTACTACACTCATGCCGCCAAGTTCTTGGACTGGATCAGCAGAATTACAGATTCGGAGTTTTTAGAAACGTTTTAATTTTTGATAGTCTATAAACTTGAAACATCATACAGTAATTTGATATCTCATCTATATATATTGGATAGTGTTTGATTCGTATCACAGCGGTCAATGACTTTTGTAATATCAACTAAATGAAAAGACGTTCTTAACCTTAATAAAGGAAGCTAGAACTGGTACAAAACTTTATTTTGCAAATTTGACACGATCTACTTAACACTCGCGTGGAAGTTTTATAAGTTACGTCACCTACAAAGACCGTGCCATTCATTGCTCTAAAAAACCGTGAACGATACCTTTAATTGTATCTAATGAATTTGTTGACCAAAAATGTTGATGCCAAGTAATAAAACTACATAATACACCAGTTTTGACTTTCTAGTACTCATGGATCCTGTAGATCTTACTACGGAATCCAGAACAAGAACAATTCATATCACCGTTATTGTTCAGATATAAAACGGCAGATAACTTATCCCATACCAACCTTTCTTTGTTAAGTCTATAAGTAAGTATTTATAGATGTCGTGTGTGATCACAGTCAATTCCATAATAGGTCACAAGTAGAGTTAATCACAGCGCCATCTCAAAAGATATGATATCGTCTACGGGATGCGCTAGTGGGCATTCTCAACTGGTTCTACCTACCGGACAGGATGCGCTAGTGGGCATTCTCAACGGGTTCTACCTACCGTGTAGGATGCACTAGTGGGCATTCTCTATGGGTTCGACCTACCGTGTAGGATGCGCTAGTGGGCATTCTCAGGCATTCTCAACGGGTTCTACCTACCGTGTAGGATGCGCTAGTGGGCATTCTCAACGGGTTCTACCTACCGTGTAGGATGCGCTAGTGTGCGTTCCCAAATGTTTCTACCTACCGGACAGGATGTGCTAGTGGGCATTCTCAACGGGTTCTACCTACCGTGTAGGATGCGCTAGTGTGCGTTCCCAAATGTTTCTACCTACCGGACAGGATGCGCTAGTGGGCATTCTCAACGGGTTCTACCTACCGTGTAGGATGCGCTAGTAGGCGTTTTCAAACTAATCTACATACTGGGTATCTTACAAAGTATGCTACCATGTTTCCCCAAATGGTTCTATCGATTGTAAAAGATGTGTTACTCGTAGGGGCTTGGCATTGGTGCTTCTCGTGTTCTCTAATGATTCACCAATCTGTTAAGATGTGCTTCTCAGCGTTCTCAAAGGTTTGGTTATTTGTTCTGTCCCTGTCTCATTCATTTGTGTCCTTACCACTATTCTTCATAAAAGATCAATCTGAGAGACAATCTTACATCTAATGTCAGAAACTCAATATGATAACCAAAGACGCAGGTTTCATGTAAACAATTCAGCGAAGAAAAAATATCAGAAGTATATGAAGACCATGCATCGTATTAAAGACGAATCGGGGTTCATAATAACTGACGACAATTTTACGAAAAATGTGGATTGTATATTTTTATTGGTATCTCCACACTATCTTATTTCCATCTGCTTTTGTAGAAAGACCTTTAAAATTCATTAAAGGTAGATAATTGGAAAGTTGTGAACAAAACAAAACCAATGAAGGCAAAGCAAACAGGGTTATTCCTGTCATTATTCAGACGTAAAACACAGGAGTGTTTCTGACATTGTTAAGTCATATCCACAGGGGTGTATCTATCATTGTTAAGTCAAATATACAGGGGTGTATCTATTATTGTTAAGACATATCCACAGGGGTGTATTTATCATTGTTAAGTCATATATACAGGGGTGTATCTATCATTGTTAAGTCATATATACAGGGGTGTATCTATCATTGTTAAGTCATATATACAGGGGTGTATTTATCATTGTTAAGTCATATCCACAGGGGTGTATTTATCATTGTTAAGTCATATATACAGGGGTGTATCTATCATTGTTAAGTCATATCCACAGGGGTGTATCTATCAATGTTAAGTCATATACACAGGGGTGTATTTATCATTGTTAAGTCATATATACAGGGGTGTATCTATCATTGTTCAGTCATATATACAGGGGTGTATCTATCATTGTTAAGTCATATATACAGGGGTGTATCTATTATTGTTAAGTCATATATACAGGGGTGTATCTATCATTGTTAAGTCATATATACAGGGGTGTATCTATTATTGTTAAGTCATATGTTAAGTCATATCTACAGGGGTGTATCTATTATTGTTAAGTCATATATACAGGGGTGTATCTATCATTGTTAAGTCATATATACAGGGGTGTATCTATCATTGTTAAGTCATATATACAGGGGTGAATCTATTATTGTTAAGTCATATATACAGGGGTGTATCTATCATTGTTAAGTAATATATACAGGGGTGTATCTGTCATTGTTAAGTCATATATACAGGGGTGTATCTATTATTGTTAAGTCATATATACAGGGGTGTATCTATCATTGTTAAGTAATATATACAGGGGTGTATCAATCATTGTTAAGTCATATATACAGGGGTGAATCTATTATTGTTAAGTCATATATACAGGGGTGTATCTATCATTGTTAAGTCATATATACAGGGGTGTATCTATTATTGTTAAGTCATATATACAGGGGTGTATCTATCATTGTTAAGTCATATATACAGAGGTGTATCTATCAATGTTAAGTCATATATACAGGGGTGTATTTATCATTGTTAAGTCATATATACAGGGGTGTATCTATCATTGTTAAGTCATATATACAGGGGTGTATCTATCATTGTTAAGTCATATATACAGGGGTGTATCTATCATTGTTTAGTCATATATACAGGGGTGTATTCATCATTGTTAAGTCATATATACAAGGGTGTATCTATTATTGTTAAGTCATATATACAGGGGTGTATCTATCATTGTTAAGTCATATATACAGGGGTGTATCTATCATTGTTAAGACACTTCTACAGGGGTGTATCTATCATTGTTAAGACACTTCTACAGGGGTGTATCTATCATTGTTAAGACACTTCTACAGGGGTGTATCTATCATTGTTAAGACACTTCTACAGGGGTGTATCTATCATTGTTAAGAAATAGTATAACGTACATCTGTGTACCTATCATTGTTTAGAGATAAACATAATCAGTGAAACCTAATTACGGCAATAAAAAACATTAAAAGAGCTCAGCATTTGCTAACCTACGTATGTATCATTACTGAACGGGTTGAAACAAGGTATACACGGAGCAGTCAATACCTAAGTGCTGTTTTCTGTGTCTGAGTTATCTCCCTTATATTTAAGTACCATAAACGACGCTGTGATGCGATCTATACAGCACTTTTAGTTGATTACGCCAATATATACGACTACGTTTATGGCAGCGAGGTATTTGATGTTCAGAGTCTGAAGCTGGTTTTGTTGCAATATAACTTCAAAAAATAACAATAAGCGTAATGATTGTTGATAAAGGTCATTTTATTATTGACATGTGAAAAATTGAGACACTACAAGTTCACAATTTTAAATAATCTTTCGTAATCATGACGTAATATGAAGTACAATGACTTCAGATAATATGTAACAACAAAGATGGGATACAAAAAGTAGGCCCCGATGATGGTCGAGAAGTTTAATAACAGTGTCACAATAATGTTGATGGTATGATGCGAAATGACCCGAATCATCACATCAAGAGTTCGACGACATTTAGCTAATACCAGAATTAATAAAAACAATTATTTACGTTTTGAATAGGTCATATTTTGCAAGATGTATACTGATATGGATTTATCGTAGTACTGTATAAGTAACTTTTCTATATCTTGATTTGTTACTTACAACTTGTTCTTATTAAAATATATGATGAAAAACTAAAACTTGAATTTCAGATAACCAAGTTACATTTATTTACACAAAAACTACATATATCTCTCTCTACTCGAGATTATTCTTTCATGGATTACTGCTCCCGATTTCGGACGATCAAAAATAATCGGAACAACTCGATAGATTCCAAGTCATCTAACTGGTACACCCGAATACCAGGTCCGACCATAAACTGGAGAGTACTTTGTATGGTAACATTTCACCCCAGCATGCCACCACTGTCAACAATCTTCCAGAATCATTGGAAAATCGTGCTGTCGTCCAGTAAACTTCAGAACATTTCCCCGGAACCACCAGTACTAGCTTATCGCAGACCGAAAAACATCAAAGACCTGGTGGTGAGTGGTAAGCTACCAACAACTTCCAACACTCCTGCAACTGGCTGCTTCAAAACATGTAACAGTAAGAGGTGCAAGCTTTGTCCATATACTCACGGCACCAATTCATTCAAATGTGAGGTCAACGGCCAATACTACCACATCTTCCAGTGTGTATCCTGCACATCGGCCAATGTAATATACTTGATCACGTGTACCAGGTGCCATTTGCAGTATGTAGGGGAGACCAAAACACCACTTAATCTCAGGATCAACAATCACTGATGTTCTATCAAACAGGAACGCCCGGATCTGCCTTTAGCAAGACATTTCAACATGCCAAGTCGTTCGTGGCATGACATGCAGGTGGTAACAATTGACTACTGAAGGTGTTGGGGTGACCAGCAATGCCTCCGTAAGGAACAACACTGGATCAACCAATTCCAAACCTGCTACCCACTCAGCACGAACGAGAAATGATTTTGCTACTACTACATACAGGTCCGGTTATACAAGATACCTCTCAAGATACCACTGAGGCAACTATAATACGTTATCACCGACCCACCCCACCCCACCCCCTCCCCACCTTTCAAAAAAAAAAAAAGGAAAAAAAGGGAGAAAAGATTTTTTTTTCAAATAAACTTACTTGCTAAATTTATTGCACTTTTTATTTAGTTACTACGTCAGCTTTCCTTCCTATTTGAGATTGGCGCCGTACATTATTTCTAGTCCGGAAGCAGAAATGTTTTAATTTTACGGGACGACTTTTCTTTGGGCGAGATGACGATTCTGAGGATTATTTGACCAAATTCAAAATTATATATATATCATTTAACTGATGTTTTTTTTAATCACATTACTTTTTATTGTAATTACACATACATTTAACATTTTCTACAATAAATTTTCTCATTTTAAATCAAACAAATCCTCATTTAGAATGTGGCCGAGATGTACCGGTAGACTACTTTCCTCGGAGTATTATATGCAATTGTTTCCGATCACATATACGCTCAGTGTCAAGAGTGCAAAACATACCTAGATAGATGTAAAACATTTTGATATGTCAATCACCATCTTACATACAACAGCTAATGGTTGGTATTTTGAGCTGTTATAAATGGCCTTCGGCGTCCATCGGCCGAAGGGATTAACTAGACACCTTAATTTACACCACTGCGTTCGATTTATATTTACAACTTTGTATTTGTTTTATGTTCTACGTATGTCATGTAATTTATGTAATATTTGTTTCTTGATAAAGGGACAGATTGCCTCGAAAATTTGACAGTTCACTTGTCCGTACTGTCATTATTACTTCATTGATCATATATCTACCCCAGTAATACACATCCAACGAACATTCAATACCAATATTGGACCATACTGTCGATATTACTTACTAGATTATATATATAGAAGATCCAGTACCAATATTGGATCATACTGCCGATATTACTTACTAGATTCTATATATAGAAGATCCAGTACCAATATTGGACCATACCGTCGATATTACTTACTAGATTCTATATATAGAAGATCCAGTACCAATATTGGACCATACCGTCGATATTACTTACTAGATTCTATATATAGAAGATCCAGTACCAATATTGGACCATACCGTCGATATTATTTACTAGATTCTATATATAGAAGATTCAGTACCAATATTGGACCATATATACATATAATGACTGATGTGTTGGCTGTTTACATTGATTTGTGAAACATCGTACAGAAGATATTGTTTACATTGTACAACCGAGTTATGTAATTAATAATTATCGAGGAATTTCACTTGTCAGTTGTTTTGGGAAACTTTTTACCAGTATTTTAAATAATAGGATATTATAATGGGAAAAACAGTATAGTATTTTAACAGACGCACAGTTCGGATTTAGAAATGGAATGTCCACTGTTGATGCAATTTTTGTTTTACAGTCATTAATTAATAGATCATTAAGAAAAAAGAAAAGATTATATTGTTGTTTCATTGACTACCGTAAAGCGTTCGATTTTGTAGACAGGTCTAAGTTATGGGGAAAGTTAATTAATTATGGTATTCGTGGTAAATTTCTGAAAATAGTATACTCATTATATCAAAATGTTAAGTCATGCGTTAAAAACAATGGATGTTATAGCCAGTTCTTCCCTAATAAGTTGGGCCTCTTACAAGGTGAAATTTTATCGCCAATTATGTTTTCCTTATATGTAAATGACTTTGAAATTAATTTCATAAGTAATAATTGTCCTGGTATCGAATTACAAATGATAAGTGTTTTTATTTTAATGTATGCGGACGATATGGTCTCATTTGCTGAAGCTCCAGAAGGGTTGCAGTCAATGTTAGATTGTCTGAGTGTGTATAACAAAAAATGGAATTTGGAAGTAAATACAGAAAAAACTAATATAGTAATATTTAGAAATGCTGGAACTCTGAAAAACAATGAAAGATGGACTGATGATAACCAGCAGCTCCGAGTCGACGATGAATCTAAATATTTAGGTATTCTTCTGAAATATAACGGTAAATTCGCAAATACTCAGAAACATATAGCAGAACAAGGTAGAAAAGCATTGTATTCATTAATGTCCTCAATACGAGATTACTCTTTAAATCCAGAAACGTTATCTTCTGTTTTTGATACATATATTAGTAGTATTCTTTGTTACGGAGCAGAAATATGGGGTTTCCATAAGGCTTATGATATAGAAAAAGTACATTTGACATTCTGTAAGAAAATTCTAGGAGTAAGAAAAAGTACAAACAATGATTTAGTATATAATGAACTAGGGAGATTACCTTTATTAGTAACTAGAAAATTAAGAATTTTTAAATATTGGTTGAAAATGAAGAGTTCCGAAAATTGCATCTTGAAAGCATGTTATGACGAATGTGTGAGTGAAAATGATGTATGGACGAGTAATATAAAACAAGAGTTGTCAATATTAGGTCTTGAGTATTTATTTGAAAATGATCTTCCTGCTAGTGCTGCGTATAATAGAATAAAACAGAGGTTATTAGATGTAAATAAACAAGAAATTTTAAGTAGAATTAAAGACTTTTCTAAAGGATATTTGTACCAATATCTTACTGATAACTTTAATTTGCAATATTATTTATGTAAGCCAATTGAAACGAAATACACACGTTTAATTACAAAGTTTAGACTAACTGCACATAATCTTAATATAGAAATTGGGCGTCGTAGAAATACTGGAAGAAGAAATAGAGTGTGCATCAGATGTAATGGAGAAGATATTGAAGATGAATTCCATTTTATTTTAAAATGCCCATTTTATGAGGAATTAAGGAGAAAATATATAAAAAGGTTTTACCACAGACGTCCAAGTGTTTTCAAATTAATCAAACTTTTGAGTGTAAACAATGTAAAGGAACTTTGTAATTTGGGAAAATATTTGTTTTATGCTACCAAAAAACGTGAAAATCTCTAATAATGCCAACTCTTTTTGCTAGGATCATGTATACAGCTATATATATATATATATATATATATATATGTATGTTATGTGTTCAGTTCTCCCGATATGTCAGCGTGTGTGTGTGTGTGTGAGGGTGTGAGGTGGTGTGTGTGAGCGTAAGCTACATGCATGTATTATATATTATTATATATTTATATGTAAATGTATTACTTTTGTGCCTATGAGCCGTAAGGCTCCTGGCTAATAAAGAATCTAAATCTGAATCTATATTTTATCGGCTATCGGATACTCGATGTGTTTTTGAAGTGTTGAATTTAATGGTGGTTCTTATTTACCTGTAAAATAGTGCAGATCTAATGCACGATGAATCTGTAGAGACATCCGATAATATAAGCTGAATACACATTTTATCTAGAACTATCCTATTGCATCATGTCAACTTATCTAGATGAAAATGATCGATGACCAGTTTTCCCTTTCAGTTTTCATCCTGCACAAAACGTCAATATATTTTGAAAATACACAATGCAGTCTTTCGTGTTTACTGTATAGTAGAAACAATGTAACTAGGTCGCACTTATCCTGATATTACTATGCGCGGGAACCAAGTTTATTTTAATGTTTACTTAAACATTTATGTCAGTTTATCAAGATGTCATTGCTTAATGGTTTATAACATTTGTTTGCTCAGGGACTCACAGGATATTCCATGACAGCGACAGAAAATCATAGAAATAAAATGTTAAAATTTCACGTGATTTTCTTTCTAGTTTGACATGGTTCTTTGTAATATAACCGGTAGATAGCACTTTCAAATGAAGCATGACATTGCTACCAGATCTAAGCAAACGAGAAATGACGTGTTTATCTCTGTTACTATGTAATTCCTGATTTTAATGATAAATATTTACGTGCTTTTTATATATTTTAGATTTTAAAGAACACCGAATGGAGTTTGAATGTCTACCCTTTAACAAACATATCACCTGTGGTAATATTGATTATTCTACTTTGTATACTACAATGTCACATAGCTGACAAAATAAATGCTTTCGTTTTTTGGTTATGGGAGTCTTTTGTTTTACAAGAAAGCTCTGACGCCAGCATTGGGGTTTGAACTATATTATACTTATTTTAGTTTGTGTCTAAAATCAGAATGAAATCATGGGAATGGTCAAATGTCTGGCTGACAACGTCTATATTGAGTATGTTGGTAAGATGTTCCAAAATACTGTGATCATGTCCATATATCCAACTACATTGGAAAATAAAGGATTATTTGATATCTATCCTACTGTGAAACCAACAAGGACAACGACTCGCCAAACTGAATGACGATTTCTCTGTTTAAAGTTTACATTACTAGATAGTATAAAATTAGTCTATGGCGTAAGAGTTCATGTTTTCTTTAGTAGACACTAGTATCAGGGTAATTTGAGACCGGAAGATTAAGGAAAAACAAAAAACAACAAGGTTCATAAGGGAAGGGAGGCTAGGGAGACACAATCTGGTTCATAAGGGAAGGGAGGCTAGGGAGACACAATCTGGTTCATAAGGGAAGGGAGGCTAGGGAGACACAATCTGGTTCATATGGGAAGAGAGGCTAGGGAGACACGATCTGATTCATAAGGAAAGGGAGGCTAGGGAGACACGATCTGATTCATAAGGGAAGGGAGGCTAGGGAGACACAATCTGGTTCATATGGGAAGGGAGGCTAGGGAGACACAATCTGGTTCATATGGGAAGGGAGGCTAGGGAGACACGATCTGATTCATAAGGGAAGGGAGGCTAGGGAGACACGATCTGATTCATAAGGGAAGGGAGGCTAGGGAGACACAATCTGGTTCATATGGGAAGGGAGGCTAGGGAGACACGATCTGGTTCATAAGGGAAGGGAGGCTAGGGAGACACGATCTGATTCATAAGGGAAGGGAGGCTAGGGAGACACGATCTGGTTCATATGGGAAGGGAGACTAGGGAGACACGATCTGATTCATAAGGGAAGGGAGGCTAGGGAGACACAATCTGGTTCATATGGGAAGGGAGGCTAAGGAGACACAATCTGGTTCATAAGGGAAGGGAGGCTAGGGAGACACGATCTGATTCATAAGGGAAGGGAGGCTAGAGAGACACGATCTGGTTCATATGGGTAGGGAGGCTAGGGAGACACAATCTGGTTCATAAGGGAAGGGAGGCTAGGGAGATACAATCTGGATCATATGGGAAGGGAGGCTAGGGAGACACAATCTGGTTCATAAGGGAAGGGAGGCTAGGGAGACACAACCTGGTTCATATGGGAAGGGAGGCTAGGGAGACACAAACTGGTTCATATGGGAAGGGAGGCTAGGGAGACACAATCTGGTTCATATGGGAAGGGAGGCTAGGGAGACACAATCTGGTTCATATGGGAAGGGAGGCTAGGAAGACACAATCTGGATCATATGGGAAGGGAGGCTAGGGAGACACAATCTGGTTCATATGGAAGGGAGGCTAGGGAGACACAATCTGGTTCATATGGGAAGGGAGGCTAGGGAGACACAAACTGTCTGGTTCATAAGGGAAGGGAGGCTAGGGAGACACAATCTGGTTCATATGGGAAGGGAGGCTAGGGAGACACAATCTGGTTCATAAGGGAAGGGAGGCTAGGGAGACACAATCTGGTTCATATGGGAAGGGAGGCTAGGGAGACACAAACTGTCTGGTTCATAAGGGAAGGGAGGCTAGGGAGACACAATCTGGTTCATATGGGAAGGGAGGCTAGGGAGACACAAACTGTCTGGTTCATAAGGGAAGGGAGGCTAGGGAGACACAAACTGTCTGGTTTATCGATTATGACGACATTCAGGAGATATATATTAATTATATTGTTCATCACTTGAATAATAAATCATACAAAGAAAGATTTACACGGAGTACAATGTGAATAAGACCAGGTTTTTCTGAAAGAGTAAGCGTCTCCTGATTCATCGATAACTCCCGTTACGTAAATCTTTATAAATCCAATTAAATAATATCATGTTTATATCGTGCTGCCCCAAACAGTATAACACTGTTCTTAAGTAAATAAAGTCATGTTAATATCGTGCTGCCTCTTCAATTCAAGTTATCCGTCAACTCTTCAGCCCATGCTACGTGCCATCTCTTCAACTCCTGTTGTTTGTCGTCTCTTTAACTCATGTTGTTTGTCGTCGCTTCAGTTCACGCTGTGTGTCATCTCTTCAACTCCTGTTGTTTGTCGTCTCCTCAGCACCTGTTGTTTGTCGTCTCTTTAACTCATGTTGTTTGTCGTCGCTTCAGTTCACGCTGTGTGTCATCTCTTCAGCTGATGTTGTTTGTCGTCTCTTCAACGCCTGTTGTTTGTCGTTTCCTCAGTTCATGCTGTTTGTCGTCTCCTCAGCTCCTGTTGTTTGTTGTCTCCTCAGCTCATGCTGTTTGGCGTCTCCTCAGCTCATGCTATTTGTCGTCTCTTGAGTTCATGCTGAGTGTCATCTCTTCAACTGATGTTGTTTGTCGTCTCTTCAACTCCTGTTGTTTTTCGTCTCCTCAGCTCATGCTATTTGTCGTCTCCTCAGCTCCTGTTGTTTGTCGTCTCCTCAGATCATGCTATTTGTCGTCTCCTCAGCTCCTGTTGTTAATCGTTTCTCCGGTTACTTTTGTTTATTGGCCTTTAAGCTACTTTTCTCAAGCCTCTGTTGTTACTCCTATTTTGCACCTTTTAAGGTATCTTTGTATGTTGTCTTTCAAACGTCTCTTTCCTTATTATTGATCATCTTATCTCTCAGATCATTTTTTGTTTTGTTTCTTTTCGGTATTTACCGATTTTGCTCCCACTTGGTGTCTGTTGGTTTAATGTCTACAGAACATGTTCTTTTGTGCAATGTAATAAACGTATACCACATTGTCATTTGACATCGTACCACTCAGACAATACCATGCACGATTAATATAAGGTCAAATTCCAGTCATGTCAGGTTTTCGAAGTGAAAACTGAAATAGTGACAAAAACTCACAAGACTATATAACAGGGAAGCATGTATCAAATATATACTCGGCGTCAATGAAAACGCATTACCTTTAAATTACTGTCAAAATTTACCAGTTATAGTTTTGAATACAATATTTAATAAAATACCTAAAAGTTGATTATGTCCATAACAAAATTCACTCAATGCAATCAGCACTTCATCATGGGAATACTTTGATTTCCGGTGACTAATGTCCATACCCCCAAAATCAAAATTACCACGTTCAATATCTAATGTGGCCACGATTTCCAGCGACACAAGCGCGGCATCTTCCAGGCATTGACCGAATAAGGCGTTGAATTTTGATTTGAGGAATGTTCCTCCACTCTTCCTGAAGAGCGATTTCAAGCTGTCGACGCGCCTGGGGCTGTTGTGGTTGCTCTCTCACAGCCCTACCCAATTGGTCCCAAAGATGCTCGATCGGACTAAGATCCAAGGAAAACGCGGGCCACGGAAGGGTTGCGATGTCCTGATGTTGAAGGTAGTCTGTAGTGATACGAGCGGTATGTGGTCGTGCATTGTCCTGTTGTAATAACGCTACGTTTGGGTGTCCAGCAAAGAATGGAACAACAGCAGGAGTTAAAACCTCGTTGATGTAGCGCTGTGCTGTTAGATTGCCGTCAATAATTACTAGAGGGGTACGGTATGCAAAAGAGATACCTCCCCACACCATCACACTGCCCCCGCCCCACCTATCCGTTTCCGTTACACAGCAGTCCAAAAACCTTTCTCCTCGACGTCGCCACACTCGAATTCTACCGTCATTTCCTCTGAGGCGGAATCTCGATCCGTCGGTGAATAGGACGCCAGTCCACCGACGTTGGGTCCGTCCTCGGCGCTGTCTTGTCCAATTTAGACGATTTTGACGGCGAATTTGAGTCAATTCCTTTCCTCTAAATGGACGGCGCGACGCCAATCCGACTGTGCGAAGGCGACGGCGCACAGTACTAGCTGACAAACGTCTGCCATGACTTCCTATCATCTGTCTAGCCGTTCTTGTCGCGGTTTGAAAACGATCTCGCAGGTGACTTAGTCGAATGTAACGGTCTTGGTTTGGCGTCGTCACTCTCTGTCGCCCCGGACTAGGTCGACCTCTCACGGATCCGGTTTGTCGCACTCGTTCTGCCAGTCGATTGATTGTGGAAGCAGAACAACCCATTCTCCTGGCAACTTCCCTCTGAGAAAGCCCTCCTGCCAGCATACCCCGAGTTTCGTGTCTTTCATTGTCTGTCAGTCGAGGCATTTGTAGCAAATAATGATGACAATTTAAAAAATTGATGACGGAAAAATGTCTGCCTGTAACTACAGTGTTCAGTAGTAGTGACTGAGCAAGGATATAACGCACTTTAGAGCGCCGACGTGCAAACTCATGCTTTAACGACAATGCCCTGTGGTACGACAAGGAGTTGATATTACTCGACCATTATTTCGTTAGTATTGTAGTGCATTGTGTTGTGGCTAAATACAGCAGAATAAGAATCTAATCCTTGTTGTGAAGAATATATTATGTCCAAAATTTTAGTGTTGCGTTTTCATTGGCGCCGAGTATAGTTTTATTGGAAAATAGCGATCATGGAATAAAAATACTGGAACATGTTAATCACCCGATGGTAAAAAGAAATATTGTCTAATAAAAAAAATAAGGCTGTAAGTAGCAGTGTTAACCATAGGATCGGTACCTAAAGGTGTGTATGGATTTTCTCAGCATCAGGTATAGATTTTTTGGGGCATGGATGCATCTGAAATGTGGTAGCTTGCCTCTTTGATTCAACGCCTACAGACCTTAACATATACAAAGTATATATAAATATACACTGTAGTACCTACTTATGTGTCCGAAACATAGTGCCTTATAAAGCAGGTAGGACTTCATTATCAACAATGTACTAGCATTGGTATACTCCGAATGTCTTTTTATCGTTTGATAAATCTGTGCGCTCCTGATCACGGAACAAATAAGTTGCTATGAACGATTGTCCTCTTTGGTACTAACGGCCTACCCAGACGTTTTCGGTTCCTACTTGTAGTGTTGAACCAACAAGGGTTGGCTGTATTATCGGGACAGCGTGTGTACTACACATACCATCAGTGGACGGGTAGACGAAGAAATGACAGTTGTCGTCCTGGTAACAAAGCATTGCACACATTGATACACTTCTGACGACGACGTTCTGTAACTGAGCTCCAATAATTCCTTTTGATGGTGAATGAAGGAGTGAAAATAATCCTTTTCTTGTAGTATCATTTAAGCCATCGAAAGCTGAAAATTAAAAGAAAATAACTATATTTTGTCTTACAATATAACTTTGTCTTTTTCGATATATGCTATAGTGGCCCTGTATTCAGACTAAACTATTGTGAAAGATTATCCTATGTGTAAACCTTTGTGTATATCGATTTTATTTCGAAACCAATCATGACAATGTACATTATATGATAAAGGTATCGATATGCACGGCTTGAATTTAAATGAAACAGCGATCACGTGATAAAGCGATATTGGTAGCTAACTTACAGTATGACCTTAGCTCTGGGCTGATGTGCAAATGACAAAGGACTCGTGAATGTTTGAGTTCGAAACTGCACGCATGGTCATTGACTACCATGCTGTTGTCCTTAGCATAAAGGACACAACAGTCTTCCTCGCCACGATAGTTATCTGGCTGATCAGTGTCCCAGTTTATCCACTCTTGAACGTCCCCTGCGTACGTTACATAATTTCCTTCGACGGCCATATCATTCAACCCCAAAACAATTCTGTAACTGAAAAATAGACATTTTTTAGGGTAACGTTGCTTTTTCAGAAATAGAGTGTCTTGATTTCAACGCGAAGTATCAAAAAAATGCAAAATAGGTTTGTGAGATGTTTGTGCACAAATTTGATGACATCAGTCAAATATTATTGTCCTCAAATATTCATTAACTTGGAATTACGGACACATGGTTAAATTTGAAACACGAGGACCAAAACCATCTCATGTCTGGTTATGATTTAATTCGTAACGATCGATCAAATTAAACAGACAAATTGCATTTTATTGGGTTTATTTTTTAATAGTACAGTATAACAAAAACTTATCACTTCTGAAAAAAAAAATGCGAAACAAACTATCAGCTTGCAGTAACCAATCTCGTTGGCCCAGATGGAAGTGCGCGGTGGGAAACCAGAGTACACGGGGATAACCAACGTGGTCGGACAGGTGGGGTCTTCCCTAACACCAACTCTGCCTATGACAATATGCTTACATAGGAGTTTAATTGTGATGTTAGTGAGTTATAGTCTGGTGCAGAATCGTTGTACAGGTAACTGGTACAGGTAAATCAGATAATCAAGTTCTGATCACTGTTCAGAAAAATGTTAATAACTGTAAAATAAAGGTATCAAATATATTTGTTAAAACTGTTCCAATCCCAAGCTGCCATTCAACCCCGGAAGAAGAAATACGCCAACATTTATTTTAGTGCTAAAATGGGCATATTGATTCACTATTACATGTATGAATATAAATTCAATTTAATTGTTGACATCAATATATCAATGTGACTTAATGAATTTTATTTATTAATTAAACATAATCGTTCATGGTAACCATTAAATAATAAATAATATGTGACAGGTACATATATATTCATTTTCAGTGTGGAACGGGAAAACACCTTTTTCTATTTTTTTGTATATTCACGTGTTTTGCCTGTGCCACGATAGTCCTGTGTGCACGTCCTGTGTGACTACCGCGCATTTAGAAAAAATGTCTAGACTCGAGGTGAAGGAGGAAACTGTTTTTCAGCTATTGCGGAAACTCAAACAAGAAAAATCACCTGGACTAGACGGTCTCCACCCTACGTACCTAAAAAATATCGCATCATCAATATCGGGTCCACTGACAGAGATTTTCAATCACACGCTATCCGAGGGAACACTGCCAGACGAATGGAAAAAAGCTCAGGTCTGTGCAATATACAAGAAGGGGGACAAATGCATGGCAGGAAATTATAGACCAGTCAGTCTAACCTCTGTTCCATGTAAAGTTTTGGAAACAATTGTAAGGGAACATATCACAAACTTCATGAGAGAAAACAACTACTTCTCACCAAAACAGTACGGTTTTATATCTGGAAGATCAACCTGTCTCCAACTATTAGAGGTGATGGACAAGTGGACAGAAGCCCTAGACAATGGTAAAATTATTGACTGTATCTACATGGATTATCAAAAGGCTTTCGATACTGTACCACATAATAGATTAATCAGCAAACTTAAGTCGTATAACTTCTCGAAACAATGAACCTCTTGGATATCATCCTTCCTGACAAACAGAAGCCATAAAGTCTCAGTGAATGGGGAAGACTCTGAATGGGGCAATGTAACTTCAGGTATTCCACAAGGATCAGTCTTAGGGCCAATACTATTCGTAATATTCATAAATGATCTGCCATATGTTGTCAAATCGGATATGTACCTCTTTGCAGACGACACAAAGATATTTAAAATAATAGAGAACAAAAACCACTGCATTGAGCTACAGGAAGACCTGGATATTATGTGTAACTGGAGTGATACATGGTTACTTAGAATGCATCCGGACAAATGTAAGCATATGAGAATTGGAAAGGAAACATCAAAACACCAAGAACACCTTTATCATGCGGCATACAACCTCAAAGGAAGAAACCTTCAAACAACAACTAAGGTAAAAGATATTGGAGTGACCATAGACTCAGATCTTTCATTCGATAAACATATATGCCAAAAAGTTAAGAAAGCAAACTCTATGTTTGCTCTCCTAAGAAGAACATTTCTATTTATGGACCTAAAATCATTTGTACCTCTATATAAATGTCTAGTACGGTCTCAGCTGGATCATGCTAGTCCAGTGTGGTCCCCATATCTATGTAAACATGTAGATATGATAGAGGGAGTCCAACGCAGAGCGACAAAATGTCTTCCAGGCATGAAGGATCTGGACTATATGGATAGACTGAAAAAAATAAAATTGCCAACATTGGCCTTTCGGAGGGTAAGGGGAGATATGATTGAGCTATACAAGATAGTAAACGGTGTATACAACAAGGAATGCTGCAATGCCTTATCTTTATGGGAGGAAGCATCACAAAGACATAGTTGCAGAGGAAACTCAAAGAAGATATATCCCAAGAGAGCAACATGCACATTACGGAAAAACAATTTCTATATAAGAACTGTCAAGATATGGAACAGTCTACCAGAATCAATAGTATCCGCACCCAGTATAAATGCTTTCAAAAACGCCATAGATAATCACTGGAATAATCAAGAACTAGTATATAACTACAAAGCAGAAATAACATAATTTATATATGGAAAACAGAACTTTAAATTTTATTTTGAATGCTTTATTTTATACTCAGAAGTTACATATGTTTTTTTTTTTTTTTTTTGTATGGAGCCTGGTATAGAGGACTACAACAGTCCTGCACCGGAATAAACTTAACTTAACTATTTATCGCAGTCGGCCGTAGACCAGGGTGTGGACGTATCCTCTGGAGTCCGCTTGGTTCCAATTTGACAAGACAACTGGACTTTTGATACATTTTACCAGACCTTGTACAGGTCTTGGAAGGTAATTAAACGTTATATTATACACTTGATTAATCATTAATTAATACTTATTAATTTGGAATCATAATTGTTTAATTAATTCATATCGGTCCATTGTCACATTGTCATACAGAATAATAGGTATCCTTGTACGGCCGTTTGTTTGTTTTTTAGGGTTTTCTTCACGTGCGTCCGCCGGTTACGTATAAAGATATACAAGGAGGAGAACGACTGCTGTGTCTTCTTTAGCCCTGTGACATTTATCTATGTCATTATTGATGTGTCAGTATCCTATTTATAAAATAAGTTGACATTCTTAGTTGAAACAGACTATAATCTTAGCTTTAAAGGATTCCCTATATAGACACCTTCCTTTCAAGTTGGCAGAGTTGGTGTTCAGGGAATGAGCCGAGCAGGTGACCCCATACCTTTTCACGTACGTGGCAGGAATCGAACCCCGGACGCTTAATACTCCATCCAGTATCATATATCATACGCTGAACTGTTTATCTTTCTCTAAACTTAATCAGTAAGTTGTGATGTATATCACCTGACTCCACATTATCCTAACCACGCTAACTATACTACAGATGTACAGATATTTCACCTGCCTTAAAGTAAAAGAATCATATTATGAACAAATTGTGAATTTTATTACAGTCGTCATATCAATCTCTTTCAGAAATATTCCGTTTCTCTGTCCGATTTGATGCTAGACGTGTTTGATGCTCGTCAGTTTGTCTGTTGGTTCCCTGATTTCATTTGAGAACGTGACATTACTTACCTGGAATGATCAAGATTTACATGGCGGGTGTCGTTGATGAAGCAGAAGACGCTTATTCTTTCGAAACACATATCATTATTTTCTTTGTTCGTTTTCAGGAGTCTCCGTCTTTGTTTTGTTTATATTTCCCTAATTTTAGTAGCCTGGATTATGTTCACGTGTTTGTATGTTCTTGTTGTTTTTTAACCCTTGACCATATAATGAACGACGAGTCGTTGTCTAAAGTTGTTCAGGAAATATAGATAAACACTATTATCATTTTTATTATGAATGATACATAATCTTACATGAAGTTTTGAGAGAAAACGTGTCTGGGATGAAAACTGTTACAGTGCCATGTAGCAGAGGTTTAATTTTAAAGTGTTGTAATTCAGGCAAAAGAATGGGTTGGGACCTTTGCCAGCTCTATAATGTCTATTTGTTCAGGGAATATTAACAATGAATCAATGATTGTCAAAATTAGGGTTTGAATAAGAAAAAGAAAGGGCGATAACTGTGTATTTGAAGATGTCAGGGGTATAGTAAACTTTTACAACTCAATCTTAAATAATGCTTAAGTTACCAAAAATTTGGCAGATGTACATGTATGTAAAGCATGTGATTGTTTAAGAATGATTACGCAATAAAGGGAGAAGATAATAAACAAGGGGAAATAACTGAGTATGTCAACCGATAAAGGGGCACCATTTCATAAATCGCTGTTTTTGTTTCTCGTCTTATCTAAGATACGTTCACGGATTAAGCGATGGACGGCTGATTCTGTTGTAACAATACAAGGTCATATCCAAACTTTGTGGCATGGAGTATAGCAGAAAAAAGGGCCGTAAGTGTACAAAGTGAAGGAAGAGACTTGCTAGTCTTATTAATGAACGTGGTAGTGATGAGTCTTCCTGATAAGCCAGAAATCATCAGCTAACATCTAAATGCAGTTCCATCTGTGTGATGACTTATTTTATCTATGCAATAAGTGAACAATAGACATGTTTATTCGTTAACCTGACCTATATTTTAACCTGCCCTAACGTGTGAACTACTAGAGTCAAGTTTCCCTTCTCCATATACATATATATCTTTATACATGTATATCCTTATCAAAATCTGATTTTATAAAAATAACACGACTTCCCGGCCAACATCACTTATTTTTTCTTTTACGTAATGAAAAAAAATTAACTTAATTCCTTTTCTTTCGTCTAAACCGAGACGGGTCCGTTTGCCGTCAACCCTGGCGTGGCCAATATTGTAAATTTACTTATTTGTCGCAATGTTTTTTTCGAATTTGCGCTTCTATAACTGCAATCAACGCGATCCTATTTTAGCGCAATACGTTTAGCGCCAAAATTGCTAAAAAAGATAAACGCTTAAATATTTGTTTACTGTAAAGACAAAGCATTTCTGGTGAACTGATGAACTGGTGCACTGAGAACGCCATCGTCCGTAAATTAATTTGTGTTTCGAAATTACATCTAGTTAACTGTCCTTGTTCGTATCTAAACTGGCTGATAGAATTTAACTTTAATCCGTTTGTTTGTTATCTATGAACTTCGACTATCGTATTAGTGTATTTGCTACAAGTTAATAACTTTCACTACTTCGGAAAAGTACACGTTTGGTCCTTGTTAAACAAGCACAGACAACAATCATTTATATAGTTCACATCTGTTATAAACACACGTTAAGGTTGTTATCGAAATCAACAAATAACAAGAAAATGTGTATTTATTATTAATGTTATTGTGACATGCCCAAGTAATTAAAGATGGTATCTTTGCAAGCGTTTTTTCCAGAATATCTTATGTCAAGACAGAAAACAACAAGTTAGCTTACTGAGACACCTCCGACAACGCCATAAACAGAAATGCGCTGGCTCCTTTATCTGGCACGTGGCTTAGAACACCACCGTGAATAGCACACGCAGCTTGTTTGGAGCTGCACTTTGTGGATGTGTTATCTACGATGTAGAAACACATCTGATAGTCAGGACCATAGTACATAGCGCCCCCTTCCGGGCATCTGGTGGTCGTTTCTGAATGTCAAAAAGGAGTGAAAGTCATTGGCCTTGGATATGTATACAAATTCCCCCAAAATCACATCAAACTTTTAACTTCCCCAGTCTTAATATGGGTTGGTATTTCAAAAGTTAAATATTCATTTAGAAATGATAAAAATCAGTAATACAATGAAAGAAATGCTTTTGTAAACTGCATTGTATAATTATGGCGATGTAGCAAGCATGTGATTAAAACTACCCGCAAACAACTGAATCAAACTTTCCTTTGATCTTCTACACAAGTCTGTATCAAAAGATTACTCAATAAATATTATCGCATTTTTCAACATCACCATTTTCATGTCAGTTGTTGTCAACTGACAAACTTCCAACACATGAGTTAAGAGAGTTGTAGGTAAATGATGTTTTATCGTCATCATTATAATCTCATTGTGAAATCATTCTTTTTCTGTGATATGAATGTGGGCGTGTTTTATGCTCGCACGTACTTGTTGGTTACAGTGTTTTCATTTAGTCAAAACGACATTACTTACTTGAATTGACTAAGATTTACATGGCGGGTGTCGTCGATGAAGCAGAAGACGCCTAACCTTCTGAATCACCTGGTCTTATTATCCTTGTACTCTCTTCGTGTTTATCTTATTCATATTTTGTCCTAGTTTTATTGTTTTAGTTTGGATTTTGACTCTATTGACATGTTGGTATTTTCTTTGCTGTTTGTATTTCAATTTTAAAACTTAAATACCAAAAATGTACGGTTTAGGAAATATCTCAGATATTTCACGGAGAAAATTGCTCTAACGAAGCGACGAACGAAATCATTATGCATAAGTAATCAATATGTTTGGTTTTATTTCCTTGAATCTACATTTATTTAACCACGAGTCTAAGATACCAGATTCCCGTAGGTAGAAGCAATTTATTGCTGACACGAGATTCTCAGTTTGATATCAGGTGTTTGTCTGTTAGCTGTTCTTCCATTCACTTCGGACTTGTCAGGAAGATTACAGAGATTATCAGGGAAATTTTCAGGTCTGACACACTACGGTAACGTCCTTCATTGTGAAGTAGTGTATATAGTATATTGTTAAACGTGTTCAAAATTTATGGTTCATCAGTTCTGAAATGATAGACTAACGAAAAAATTACGATACTATACACAATCAAAAATGAACGCTGCCTATTAAAACAAATATTTATACAAAATATCAGGTAATTTGAAAACGTCACAAACAGCAGGTACTGAAATTATAGTTAAATATATTCTATATCGAAAGATGTGATTTGAGGAGTTGTGTTGTTAAAACCAGAACAAATGAATATCAATTTAGCGGTATAATAATTATCATCATGTGTTAACTATTATAAGTCTTAATTGACAAAATATATCCCAAAGAATTGAAGAATTATTTGAACACGATTACAGCCTGACTTCACATTCCGTAGCAATAGAGACAGGCAAGTACCGTAATGTCAATCGAGCGCAAAGACGCTGCACAACTACCGAAGTCGGGAATGAATATCATTTTGATGCCCACGAAAACTAAAGACAACGTTATATCAAAACATACTGTTTGAGAAAAATCGTTTAAATTTCCGCATATATATGGTACTCTGTGTATATATGTTGTACTCTTGTACTGTTTGGTCAAAAGGTGGTAAATGAATTATTTATTGTGTCGTAGTTTTAACATTACCATGTTATGTAAATATGTATGATTGGGCCAGAATGGTATTAAAGACATGTCAAACACTATGAAGCAAGAACTAAGGCAGTGGTCAAAGCACTCGACATGTTCATCAAAATAAGCGGTTCTTCACAAAATAATATGTCAATAAAAATATCTGTTTATTCACCTACCTGGAGAGCATCCGACCAGATACAGAATGATCACCGATGTGTACCTCCTCATTAAACACGACATGCTGTCTACCGCAGTGACTGTTCTAATATTTCCAGCTCTCCTATATATAATATTTACATCATCACGTGGTACGCAACTGACCAAAAGATTCAATCCGATAGCTGTTTAAAACAATTCCCTACATCAATTTTTGTTTGGTTTTCGTTTGTTTGTTTGATTCGTACCGTTTATTTATCCTTTTTTCGCTGGGTATTGTTTTAAAGAATGCCGATAAATTAAGACTATATGTACTGATGAATCAAGACTATAAGTACAGATGAATTAAGACTATAAGTACTGATGAATTAAGACTGTAAGTACTGATGAATTAAGACTCTAAGTACTGATGAATTAAGACTATATGTACTGATGAATCAAGACTGTAAGTACTGATGAATTAAGACTATGTGTACTGATGAATTAAGACTATAAGTACTGATGAATTAAGACTATATGTACTGATGAATTGAGACTGTAAGTACTGATGAATTAAGACTGTAAGTACTGTTGAATTAAGACTCTAAGTACTGATGAATTAAGACTCTAAGTACTGATGAATTAAGACTATATGTACTGATGAATTAAGACTATAAGTACAGATGAATTATGACTCTATGAATTAAGTACTGATGAATTAAGACTATATGTACTGATGAATTAAGACTATATGTACTGATGAATTAAGACTATATGTACTGATGAATTAAGACTATATGTACTGATGAATTAAGACTCTAAGTACTGATGAATTAAGACTATAACTGATGAATTAAGACTGTACTGATGAATTAAGACTATATGTACTGATGAATTAAGACTATAAGTACAGATGAATTAAGACTATAAGTACAGATGAATTGATGAATTAAGACTATAAGTACAGATGAATTAAGACTATAAGTACAGATGAATTATGACTATATGTACTGATGAATTAAGACTCTAAGTACTGATGAATTAAGACTATATGTACTGATGAATTAAGACTCTAAGTACTGATGAATTAAGACTATATGTACTGATGAATTAAGACTATAAGTACAGATGAATTAAGACTATAAGTACAGATGAATTAAGACTATAAGTACAGATGAATTATGACTATATGTACTGATGAATTAAGACTCTAAGTACTGATGAATTAAGACTATATGTACTGATGAATTAAGACTATAAGTACAGATGAATTATGACTATATGTACTGATGAATTAAGACTCTAAGTACTGATGAATTAAGACTATATGTACTGATGAATTAAGACTATAAGTACTGATGAATCAAGACTATATGTACTGATGAATTAAGACTATATGTACTGATGAATTAAGACTCTAAGTACTGATGAATTAAGACTATATGTACTGATGAATTAAGACTATAAGTACTGATGAATTAAGACTGTAAATACTGATGAATTACTGATGAATTAAGACTATATGTACTGATGAATTAAGACTATGTGTACTGATGAATTAAGACTATAAGTACTGATGAATTAAGACTATATGTACTGATGAATTAAGACTGTAAGTACTGATGAATTGAGACTGTAAGTACTGATGAATTAAGACTCTAAGTACTGATGAATCAAGACTATATGTACTGATGAATCAAGACTATATGTACTGATGAATTAAGACTCTAAGTACTGATGAATTAAGACTATATGTACTGATGAATCAAGACTATATGTACTGATGAATTAAGACTGTAAGTACTGATGAATTAAGACTATATGTACTGATGAATTAAGACTATATGTACTGATGAATTAAGACTATAAGTACAGATGAATTAAGACTATAAGTACAGATGAATTAAGACTGTAAGCAATGATGAATTAAGACTATATGTACTGATGAATTAAGATTATAGGTACTGATGAATTAAGACTATAAGTACTGATGATTCAAGACTATAAGTACAGATGAATTAAGACTATAAGTACAGATGAATTAAGATCATATGTACTGATAAATTAAGATTACACGACTGATGAATTATTACTATATGTGCTAATGCTGTCTTAACTTTTAACAAAACCATTGAATATTTAAGAATTGTATCTTGTGTGTATCCTCCTAATCAATGATACCAGATACCTACCTTATTTCTGTGTTAGGGACGGATACGAAAACAATGTAAAAAATCACAACACAATGAGTAATATTTAGAGTCGATTTTGTTTCTTCTTTATGAAATAACATGATATATCAAGCATTGTAACAGTGTACAGTGATTGTTAATCCAAAACTAATTTCATACAAAAATTATCAATATGATTACTTAAAGCTGTTTTGTTTAAAACAAACAGGACATGTACAGTCTCGGTACGTGCCATACTGCCATCCAGGGTAGGGGTTATACTATGTTATTGTATGTATAGCATAGAGTGATGCTTCCAATTTCAATCACAACAAAAATTCTAATACTATAAATGATATGAAAAGGGAGTATTGAACTGAGTTGTGTCCCCTGAACATGTTACACTGAAACCTGATATGCCTTTTTAATTAGCCTGAGCCCAAAATTTTTGTTGGAAAAGAGTGTTGTCTAGTGTCACAATCATAATGAAGATGATGATAAATACATCTTTTGTTATCATCAAAAGGAATATAAAGTAAATCATGAAAAGAGTCTGATCCCTAAGAGATATCAAACATTTATCATTTCAGCAACCATCTAGCAGCTGCACTTAAAAATATGTGATAATTGATCAAAGGCTTTACATATTTGTCATTAATTAGTGATCAATACTTATATAACAATAATTTATACATTAGAACACCAACAGGACAGTAAATATGATTATCTGGACACCATAGGTGGAAGAGAAATCTCGACAAGGCAGTCCAGGACCAATGTTACAATGATTTGCAGGACGAAAAAACATAATGATATATAAAATAATCTACATTGTTAATCCATTTTCACTTTTATAGAATATTTACATAACTTAAGGTTGTATATAGTTTCAATTTTATTCTAAACTATTCGTGACACTATTCTAACGCATCGAAGTGATATGTATCTGATCACCTCTAGATAGTTATTGATCACGGTACAAACACAGCATGTGTCTGATCACCTCTAGATAGTTATAGATCACGGTACAAACACAGCATGTGTCTGATCACCTCTAGATAGTTATTGATCACGGTACAAACACAACATGTGTCTGATCACCTCTAGATAGTTATAGATCACGGTACAAAAACATGTGTCTGATCACCTCTAGATAGTTATAGATCACAGTACAAACACAGCATGTGTCTGATTACCTCTAGATAGTTATAGATCACGGTACAAACACAACATGTGTCTGATCACCTCTAGATAGTTATAGATCACGGTACAAACACAACATGTGTCTGATCACCTCTAGATAGTTATAGATCACGGTACAAACACAGCATGTGTCTGATCACCTCCAGATAGTTATAGATCACAGTACAAACACAACATGTGTCTGATCACCTCTAGATAGTTATAGATCACAGTACAAAAACATGTGTCTGATCACCTCTAGATAGTTATAGATCACGGTACAAACACAACATGTGTCTGATCACATCTAGATAGTTATAGATCACGGTACAAACACAACATGTGTCTGATCACCTCTAGATAGTTATGGATCACGGTACAAACACAACATGTGTCTGATCACCTCTAGATAGTTATAGATCACAGTACAAAAACATGTGTCTGATCACCTCTAGATAGTTATAGATCACGGTACAAACACAACATGTGTCTGATCACCTCTAGATAGTTATAGATCACGGTACAAACACAGCATGTGTCTGATCACCTCTAGATAGTTATAGATCACGGTACAAACACAACATGTGTCTGATCACCTCTAGATAGTTATAGATCACGGTACAAACACAACATGTGTCTGATCACCTCTAGATAGTTATAGATCACGGTACAAACACAACATGTGTCTGATCACCTCTAGATAGTTATAGATCACGGTACAAACACAACATGTTTCTAATCACCTCTAGATAGTTATAGATCACGGTACAAAAATATAATAATTCATACGTCCCAGTATAATTGTATTATACGTCCCAGTATAATTGTATTATACGTCCCAGTATAATTGTATTATACATCCCAGTATAATTGTATTATACGTCCCAGTATAATTGTATTATACATCCCAGTATAATTCATACCTCCCAGTATAATTGTATCATACCTCCCAGTATAATTCATACGTCCCAGTATAATTGTATCATACGTCCCAGTATAATTGTATTATACGTCCCAGCATAATTGTATCATACATCCCAGTATAATTCATACCTCCCAGTATAATTGTATCATACGTCCCAGTATAATTCATACGTCCCAGTATAATTCATACGTCCCAGTATAATTGTATTATACGTCCCAGTATAATTCATACATCCCAGTATAATTCATACGTCCCAGTATAATTGTATCATACATCCCAGTATAATTGTATTATACGTCCCAGTATAATTCATACGTCCCAGTATAATTGTATTATACATCCCAGTATAATTCATACATCCCAGTATAATTGTATTATATTATACATCCCAGTATAATTCATACGTCCCAGTATAATTATATTATACATCCCAGTATAATTCATACATCCCAGTATAATTCATACGTCCCAGTATAATTGTATTATACATCCCAGTATAATTGTATTATACGTCCCAGTATAATTCATACATCCCAGTATAATTGTATTATACATCCCAGTATAATTCATACGTCCCAGTATAATTGTATTATACGTCCCAGTATAATTCATACATCCCAGTATAATTGTATTATACATCCCAGTATAATTCATACGTCCCAGTATAATTGTATTATACATCCCAGTATAATTCATACGTCCCAGTATAATTGTATTATACGTTCCAGTATAATTCATACATCCCAGTATAATTGTATTATACATCCCAGTATAATTCATACGTCCCAGTATAATTGTATTATACATCCCAGTATAATTCATACGTCCCGGTAAAATTGTATTAAACATCCCAGTATAATTGTATTATACATCCCAGTATAATTCATACGTCCAGTATAATTGTATTATACATCCCAGTATAATTCATACGTCCAGTATAATTGTATTATACATCCCAGTATAATTGTATTATACATCCCAGTAAAATTCATACGTCCAGTATAATTGTATTATACATCCCAGTATAATTGTATTATACATCCCAGTATAATTCATACGTCCCGGTAAAATTGTATTAAACATCCCAGTATAATTGTATTATACATCCAAGTATAATTCATACGTCCCAGTATAATTGTATTATACATCCCAGTATAATTCATACATCCCAGTATAATTGTATTATACATCCCAGTATAATTCATACATCCCAGTATAATTGTATTATACATCCCAGTATAATTCATACGTCCCAGTATAATTGTATTATACATCCCAGTATAATTCATACATCCCAGTATAATTCATACGTCCCAGTATAATTGTATTATACATCCCAGTATAATTCATACGTCCTGGTAAAATTGTATTAAACATCCCAGTATAATTGTATTATACATCCAAGTATAATTGTATTATACATCCCAGTATAATTCATACGTCCCAGTATAATTGTATTATACATCCCAGTATAATTCATACGTCCCAGTATAATTGTATTATACATCCCAGTATAATTCATACATCCCAGTATAATTGTATTATACGTCCCAGTATAATTCATACATCCCAGTATAATTGTATTATACATCCCAGTATAATTCATACGTCCCAGTATAATTGTATTATACATCCCAGTATAATTTTTACGTCCCGGTAAAATTGTATTTAACATCCCAGTATAATTGTATTATACATCCCAGTATAATTCATACGTCCCAGTATAATTGTATTATACATCCCAGTATAATTCATACATCCCAGTATAATTGTATTATACGTCCCAGTATAATTGTATTATACATCCCTGTTCATGTATGAATCTGTGCAAGTCAAAAGCATGCATTTATCAAAGATACATAACAGAATTACAATAAGGTTTGATGATGTTATGTGTGTTAATAAATCAGTGTCTTTTTATTGATCTTTATAAATAGTCTGATTCAAATCATCTTCAATAAAAGTATCCCAACAAACACATTTCCAGTAAGGGACCACAAAAGATATAACATACGAAACTTCTAGTAATATAGATAGGAATGATAAAAATACTGTTCATCAGAAATAAGTCACAGTGCTTTGTTCTAATTATCAACAATGTTGAACAAAACCTAGACTTTAAAATATATCTCATCACATATAGAACCTCACTATTCCAGTGAGGACCCAAAACATAATACACTGTATCCAAGACAAATGACATGTTCTAAATATATCAAAACTTTAACAAAAAGATGGATTAATCCATATATTGTTTGATACACTTCAATAATATACACATTTAAATCCATGTACAATGTGTGACGTCATAACATACACAGATATGTTACGTAATGGTAATCTTACATAACGTAAGTTTTAGTACACAAAGACAATATACACTATGACGTCATAACATACACAGATATGTTACGTAATGGTAATCTTACATAACGTAAGTTTTAGTACACAAAGACAATATACACTATGACGTCATAACATACACAGATATGTTACGTAATGGTAATCTTACATAATGTAAGTTTTAGTACACAAAGACAATATACACTATGACGTCATAACATACACAGATATGTTACGTAATGGTAATCTTACATAACGTAAGTTTTAGTACACAAAGACAATATACACTATGACGTCATAACATACACAGATATGTTACGTAATGGTAATCTTACATAACGTAAGTTTTAGTACACAAAGACAATATACACTATGACGTCATAACATACACAGATATGTTACGTAATGGTAATCTTACATAACGTAAGTTTTAGTACACAAAGACAATATACACTATGACGTCATAACATACACAGATATGTTACGTAATGGTAATCTTACATAACGTAAGTTTTAGTACACAAAGACAATATACACTATGACCTTATAACATATACCTATATGTTACGTAATGGTAATCTTACATAACGTAAGTTTTAGTGCACAAAGGCAATATACACTATGACGTCATAACATACATCGATATGTTGCATAATGGTAATCTTACATAACGTAAGTTTTAGTGCACAAAGACAATATACACTATGACGTCATAACATACATCGATATGTTGCATAATGGTAATCTTAAATAACGTAAGTTTTAGTGCACAAAGACAATATACACTATGACGTCATAACATATACCGATATGTTAGGTAATGGTTATCTTATATAATGTAAGTTTTAGTGCACAAAGGCAATATACACTATGACCTTATAACATATACCGATATGTCAGGTAATGGTAATCTTACATAACGTAAGTTTTAGTAGACAAATTTGACTACCTAGGATTTTTTCACCAATTTTGTTTTTTTCATTTGCCCTGATTCAATCATATAAATAAAAAAAAATATGTCTGGGGTGAGGAAATTTCAATTGAAAATAAAATATAAAGTAGCTCCACTTTACCACGGGTAGGAGAGGTTTGGTTCATTTAGCCATGCTTCACAATACCATGGTACACGGGTAATCCTGGATCTAAAACTGAATGATCACTTTGTGATATTTGAGGAACATAACAGATGTCCAATGTAAAAATCAATGACTGCAACATGGCAGCATCATGTTTTCTTATCATTCTCATAATCAAATATGTGAAATAAAGCACTTCATGAAATTTTTATGAGTTCCATGAAAAAATTCATTTTTTATGAATATCTCAATTTTTTTAAACAGGTCCCTAGGGTTCTCCATTCCATCCACTATATTATCGCCTGTATTGGTTCTAAATAAGTTAATTTCTCACATATTTTCTCTTTGTTCTTTTTTTTCAGCTTTGGTCATCCATTTTGCTTTTTCTGCAATTATGAAAATTGATTGAGAGGAATGAGGAACCAAGCAGAATCAACCTAAGATGGACCTGACAATGATCGGTCTGGTCCGTCTTAAAACATGTCTCAATAACAATTGTCACAGTACAAAAATTCTTTTGTCAATCTAACATCAATCACAGCATGTAATAAACAACAATATGCATTATCATCGTTGTGGATTAACTGTGTCTTAACTACATCATAAATTTCATACATTCCTAGACCTTTCAAATTTTTGATAAATTCTATAATTATGGACAACAAGTGTTTTGAGTAATGCATAGAATAGGTCTCAATTACACTACACTGTACATACAAAAAGGCCATTCCTAAACCATAGAATCAAAAACATGTATTTCATTGGAATTTTATATTTACCAATGCCATTTAAAACATAACTTATGTTTCAACTATTGGAAGTTGCAAATTACTTCCTTTAATCCAGATAAACCACCAGTAACATTTCTCCATATCTCTTATACAGCTCTTTTAGACAAAGTAACTGTTTCACATCTTATAGTGAGACAACCTTTTAGTACTTCTGATGAAAACCACATCATTTGTTAAGTAGATATGTTAGGGTCACGATGATTGAGGTTTCCTAATTATCAATGGATCAAACCACATCAACTGTTTCATCGCGGTAACCAGTAATCAATTAATCTTCATGTAGAAAATCTTTTTTTTTTTTTTCTGAATCTGACCCCAAAAAAATTACCTGCGCACTATACCCGAGTGCGCACTATACCCGCAAATTTACGGTAAGCAGTGACTTCTAGTGTAAGTAATATTATCACTACAGATGTATTGTCTGATTAAAATGTTATCTTAGTGTTGGGAAGATGTTCTGTATAACACAGCCATGATGTGATATCACTTCACAAATCCAAATCCAACATCTATCAGTTTCGCAAGCAGAGTATGAGTACTGACAAAAATAGACTTTTAGATGCCATTTACATTTCATTACCATGATTATTCATTTGGAAAATTCCATCATATACAAAAATACAAAACTACAGTAAATCTTAACAGCATGCGTGGCATTGTGGGAACAATTTGAGGAGAAGTGTTGAAAACAATTATAAAAAGTATTTTAGGTACCCAATAGACCTACAGAACTGTCAGACACTGTAAGGGGGTTGGGGGTTGGGTGGGTTTAATTGATGGAAGGCAGTTTACTAGGATTCCTAGAAAATAAGTATAAAATTACCAAAATCCTGGACTTGTTACACCTGATCATATTCTTCGTTTAGATTTATTTTTCCTTGACATTTATATTATTGCATTCAAAGAATTTTCAAATGAAAATTAGAACTACAACATTGAAATCCTCTTGACCAATCATATAAGAGATTTACCTTTGGTCCGCTATGATTTCTGTTGTAACTTGGTACTAATTACATCATGATATTGTCTATCAAACAAGATGATACATCATGATGTATCCAGGTGTTGTTGCTCTATTACAAACAGGATGATAAAATGTTACAAAATAAAGACACAATGTTTAAAAAAGTCTAGTTCACTTCTGATTATAACAATATATTATAAACAGCATATATGGAATACCAGACAACATATGTAGGATGAAGTAAAATTCTTAACAGCAAATATATTGTAAGTAAACCATCTTTCAATAAAACTTGAACTCTAACTGTTAGTATTCTAAAATTCTGCATGAACAATAAAAACACCATATAATTGAACCGTACAAGAGGGTACCTTCAGCATCATAGTGTAAATTCTACTTATATTCTATGTTAAATTACACTGTCTACATGTCCATTCAGTGACAAATGGAAATGTTATACATGTATGTGAAAATATCAATATACAGCTGAGTATACAATCAACATCTACTGTTTCCAAAATTCAATACTTTGACGTAAGAAACAGAGATCTCAAAATTAAAAGTTAAACTGCAATCAGTATCTTGTAAATGTCATTATACTAAAACACTAAAATACTATTGTAAAAATATGGAAAAGTTAAATAAATTAAAATACATACATTAAAATTAGATTCAATCTCCATTTCCTAAATTTTAAAAAAGTCATTGTAAAGTTGAAGATAAAATTTTGTTTATTTTTTTATTGTTGTAAAATCAATATTAACAAACACTCCATCATTAATTTTATCTAAGGAATTAACACCATGAAGACAAATTAATTGTTAATTATTAATCAATGCATTAAAGTACAGCTCTTGTGTTTCACTTCATTTACATGTAACTTACACAATGTAGTACAGAAAAGTGAAGAGGGAGATCGGAGCTCAGTTATTAAATTGCAAATTAAAATTGATTATTTACATAATTTACATTAAAAAATATACAACTAATCTAAAATCCATACATTTACAAAATAAATCATTATTGAGCTTGACCCAACAACATTTTATTTATAAAAGTGAAGATATGAGGCCAACATGAAGCACTATGAAGCACATTAAAACAGGCTAAATAAGGCGGAGACATGAATAGTTACTGCAAGCAATAGAGTTATCAAAAATTAAATATATGTACACTTTCAAAACAGTCTATTATTGCTGTAGTATAAAATAGAGAATCAAATCTCTGGTTGAATACACCTGTCATTTGTCTCTAGTGATGGCTGAATCATTTCGTTGGCCATATTCCTGTACAAATTGGGCAGTCTTGTCCACTTCCTCTGTAACAGCAGATTACAACAGAATTATATATACAGATATACCTTAAGATAATGTTACATTTTATCAGGGTGGGGTTAAAAACTGCTTAAAATTCACCTACTCCTTTGAAAATACGAAAAATATATTTATAGGACATGAATGTCAAAGGCTCTGTCAAGGGTAGAACTTGATATGTGTACTAGGATATTACTGGGAAACCAAAAACATAGGGTTTCCTCAATCATTACAAAAAAGGAAAGTGATTATTAAAAGTAACTTGAGCTCCACCTATAATCTGAAGATAGGGTTTCCTCACTCCATCATCCCTGGGAAACCATGACACAAAACAAACACACTAAATATTGCTAAAGCAATACATGTTCCCTAACAGCCCCCACAAACTATCACTCTCTAATGATTTATAAAGAAAGTGCTGTTTGGTGTTAATATGGAAAAAGATAAGAAAAATATACAATTAGTTTGTAATTTATTTAAATAGAATAATGAAATAAAAGGCAATCTGACAGTACAGTTTCATCATCAATTTGTAATAAAATGTTATGGTAATTTGTATGTGTGTGCAGTATAGTGGGAGTGTGTGAGGTGTAGTCAAAATTCTGTCGGGGATGATGCTGCAAAACTTCATGTTAACAATTTTCAAAAGCCAGTAATGGTGACCTTGACCCAACAACACTGAAACTTCAGCTTTTCCAAGATAATTTGATGTGTAATAAGTGTGTAAAGTTTGGTGTGAGCTTCTCAAGGAATAAAGCTGTTAAAGTGCTGACAAATATATGTACCTTATATCTAAATTACAGAAATAAAATACTGTCATACTAAAATCATTGCAGATATAAAGGCTGTTAATAAATAAACACTATAAAAAAGCTCAATAGTCTGGAGACGATGATAAAAATGTCGTATAACAGAAATCAGGGCCATTTTTGTTGTCTGGTTTGGTCTCATACACCTGTGCTATCTGATTATAAAGACAGACCTAATGGGGTTTTTTTTTCAACGATCATTGACTAAGCCTTTCAAGGTTTTTGTAAATATTTCATTCCAATTAATGCCTTAAGTGCTAATGAACCAATAAGTATGTATATAGAGGGTCATCATGCTAGATGTTGTACCTTGATCCCAGAGTTTCATCAGTTGTAGTCTCTCCTCCATATCCTGTAGCTCTTCCTCCTCCGATTCGCATGAGAAACCTATGGCTCCCCCATTCTCTTTACAGTACTCGATAAAACTGTCAACAGACAAAACAAAAATTCTTCTACAGAATTAATTTTCTCTTCAAACGGACTCTGCATGATTTCCTTAAAGCATATCTAAATTTTTGAAAAACCATTTATCTTCTGCAGAAAAAGCAATAATAACATTTCATCTCAAAATCCAAAGTGGTCACCTGTCAGCCATTTTGTTTCTTCTATTCAGTCCCAAAATCAAATGGGCACAACTAGACACCAAGGGAAACGTTCACATGAAATTACAGAAAGACCTATGCAGAAGTTCTCAAGAAATAACCATAACAAACATTCAAAGTCATAATCCAAGGTGGCCATCTGTTGGCCATTTTTTTTATGATCAGTCCCAAGATCAAACAGGCACAACTAGGGATCAATGGAAACTACACATGAAGTTTGAGAAAGATCTGTAGAGTAGTTCTCAAGAAACAGTAATAACAAACTTTTAGTCAAAATCCAAGATGGCTGCCTTTCGGCCATTTTACTTTTCTGATCAATTCTAAAATCAAATGGGTACAGCTAAGGATCAAGGGGAAACTACATATGAAATCTGAGAAAGATTCATGCCGTACTTCTTAAGAAAAAAAAGCCATAACAAACTAAAACTAGGCAAAATCCAAGATGGCTGTCTGTTGGCCATTTTGTTTTTCTAATCAAAGCTAAAATCCAACAGGCACAAATAGAGACCAAGGCAAACCTACACATGAAATTACAGAAAGATCACTCCAGTGCTTCTCAAGAAATAGTGATAACAAACTTTACTTGACAAAATCCAAGATGGCTGTTTGTCAGCCATTTTGTTTTTCTCATCAGACCCAAAATCAAATGGGCACAACTAGGAACCAAGGGGAACCTACAAATGAAATTTGAGAAAGATCGTTCCAACACTTCTCAAGGAATAGCTATAACAAATTTTTTTATGGATGAATGGATGGACCATGAACCAAAGACGTAGGGCAATTTGAATAGAACACCATCTGATGATGATAAGAAAAGTGCATGGCATGAAATAGCTTGAAGGTACAGGACCTTTTCTGTTTAGGATATTAAGATACATTTAATATCTTACCGTAACAAAATGAGTAAAAAATGAGTTTAAAGGTAACTTTGGAATGGTGTGTATCGTAGAAAGCAGCATCTTAGTTTAAAGTACATCAGGTCAAAAGTCAGTCAATGCCGCACCGAGGTAAAAACCCTGTGAGTGATAGGTAGTGATGCAAACCTGATAACGGGCGGGGTGTGTACCCAAGTGTTGAAGCACCGTGGCAGAACATCGCCAGTATGATTGATCAGGACAAATAGATGCTCTCTTAAATTAAGTATTTGGGTATTATTTATACAAAGACAATAGCCAGCAGAAGTGTAGTCGAGTCTGGGATTGAGTAGCTAGAGAGAGTTGGGAGTCGGACGTGGAGACGGGCAGAGTCCCGTATGGGACCTGCTCCGCGATAGAGCAAGCCCTGGCCAAGTTGGCCATGGTCATTTGTGGAACTCTTTGATATGGACAGGCAGGTGTTTAGTTTTTGTCTGCCTTACACAGGTATTTATTTTTGGTGCCACGACATGCTGCTGTATGTCGATTAGGAACTATCTTTTGTAATGGATATTAACGCGAAGTACTAACTATGGAAAACCACTATACGATGAAATAAACATTTCGGTTAACCCAAGTAAACACCGTGTTTAGTCATTGTGTTACACTTACAAACATTGCCATTTCATATGAGAATGATTGAAACGGTTCAAGATTTTTTCATTTTTACGGTCAACTGGAATGAAAAACTCAGGATGAGTTCAAAAACCAAATACTAGTAAATCTAGGGTCTCCATGGTTACTATGTAGTATGTGTGCGATGTCATTTCCTTGTCAACAAATGATGTTGCAGCTGTCTTAAACAAATAACATTGATTCATTCATTGAACAACATAATAATCATATGAAAAGATGCTCTACTACAATTCATGTCACTTCTACTTAAAATCTGAAAAAAGTGACAGTGTAAGAAAATGACTCAAACCTTCTCCAATATTTATCATGTGACAAAGTTAGATAAAGACCTCAAACCTTCTTCAATATTTATCATGTGACAAAGTTAGATAAAGAACTCAAACCTTCTCCAATATTTATCATGTGACAAAGTTAGATAAAGAACTCAAAACTTCAATATTTATCATGTGGCGGTGATAGACAAAGAACTCAAACCTTCTCCAATATTTATCATGTGACAAAGTTAGACAAAGAACTCAAACCTTCTCCAATATTTATCATGTGACAAAGTTAGATAAAGAACTCAAATCTTCTCCAATATTTATCATGTGACAAAGTTAGATAAAGAACTCAAAACTTCACCAATATTTATCATGTGACAAAGTTAGACAAAGAACTCAAACCTTCTCCAATATTTATCATGTGACAAAGTTAGATAAAGAACTCAAACCTTCTCCAATATTTATCATGTGACAAAGTTAGACAAAGAACTCAAACCTTCTTCAATATTTATCATGTGACAAAGTTAGATAAAGAACTCAAATCTTCACCAATATTTATCATGTGACAAAGTTAGATAAAGAACTCAAAACTTCTCCAATATTTATCATGTGACAAAGTTAGATAAAGAACTCAAAACTTCTCCAATATTTATCATGTGACAAAGTTAGATAAAGACCTCAAACCTTCTCCAATATTTATCATGTGACGGTGATAGACAAAGAACTCAAATCTTCACCAATATTTATCATGTGACAAAGTTAGATAAAGAACTCAAAACTTCACCAATATTTATCATGTGACAAAGTTAGATAAAGAACTCAAACCTTCTCCAATATTTATCATGTGACAAAGTTAGACAAAGAACTCAAACCTTCTCCAATATTTATCATGTGACAGTGATAGACAAAGAACTCAAACCTTCTCCAATATTTATCATGTGACAAAGTTAGACAAAGAACTCAAACCTTCTCCAATATTTATCATGTGACAAAGTTAGACAAAGAACTCAAACCTTCTCCAATATTTATCATGTGACAAAGTTAGACAAAGAACTCAAACCTTTTCCAGTGTTTATCATGTGACAGGGTCTGTGGGTTTCCTATGACAATCAGTAAGGCTTTGGCTCTGGTCAAGGTCACATTGAATCTCTGTAAAGTGAAAGAGAAAGCAACATATCATACATCAAACAATGTTCAAATTGTCATACATAATAATCATCATAAACGCCAGCAGAGAAAAGAATCTCCAGAGAGAGAAAATTCTCTATGAACTAACATTCAGTAAGTACATATTGTAGTTCAATCAGAGGAACATATGAAAATAAGCTTTTTTTCTATCCTGATGAGGACACCTGATGATACATGTATGATCCTGTCACATTGTTCCTTTATTCTCAATAGCTGTGATAAAAGCAGCCATATTTTCCCTATCACATGAAGATGTGGATCATGAGTTCTGTGACATGGATCCTGATCCTAAACAATTGTAGGAAACCAATGCATCCTATTTTACACAACAAAATCTTCTTTTTACATTTGAGAGTTACTGACTGGAAATCTTAAGCTCCCAGATCTAAACTGTAATCTAAACTTACACTGAAATATCTATGAACACATAACATTGACTAACCTTTTCATTTTTCAGGAATCCAAGTTTATATCTGATGTCTAGAGAGAGATACTGTGGGTCACTACGAACAGTGGACACAATGATGACCACTCGCTCCTGACCTTGGAACTCCTCCACTGACCCAACAGTGATGTCACGAAGTGAATTTCTCCTGAGTAAAGCTTGGATCTTTTGGACCTAAAAACAAAATTATTAAAAGTCAATTCTCCATCAGAGACAGAATATGATCTGAAATAACTGATGAAATTTCTCGTCAAATGACCATATATTTGTTAAACAAGACCACAGCCTTGTATTTGACGAAAGCCATTGAGGAGATATTTCACATTTTTTCCAACTATGTATGAAATCCATTTTTATTACCTGCTTCCTGTATGGGGAGATAACTCCAATATCTTTTTGATTCACTCGATAGCCTTTTTTGTTCAACAGGAGTTGGATGTAATGCCAAACCTTGTCAACTTCTGCTGCATTAAAGAAAGACGGACTTCTCTCCTCCCTCTCATCTTCACCCATGACCCCATGAAATATAATCGGGAATGTTTTATTAGGAAGATCTTCCCAACCACAAAACGCTTCTCTTTTGACTTTATCAGCACAGCAGGTCAATTCGCCCTCGTAGAAAGTATTGTTTGGGAGGTGTAAAATTGCTGGATGTGAACGGTAATTTTTCAGCAGTTTAGTTATAATCCTTTCATCATAGCCTGTGTCACCTTCTGTACAACATTCACTTCTCCTATATACTTCACATTTTGTCATGTATCGCTGTAACAGAGATACACCTGAAACAGATTGAAAAGAGATTCAGCTTGCAGCAATCACTTTATACCATTTGGAGGTACCTCTACACTCCAAATAAGAGTTCCTTAACAGATTGAAAAGAGATTTAGCTTGCAGCAATCACTTTATACAATTTGGAGGTACCTCTACACTCCAAAGTGTTCCTATGGAGACAACTCCTAATATACCTACTTTTTCTATATAAATAAGGCATTATTTCAAACATAAAACAATATCTGCTACGTTTCCTTTCTTTATTCATATTCTGTCCAGATCAAAGGTCAAGCTGTGACCCCACATTACAGTAATACCTGGTATGTAACACATGTTCATTGTGTACTTATTTCCTAAATTTCTTGTCTAGACATGAAGCAGCAACTGACCAATTTCTAATTACTAAAAGCAAAGGTCCAGAAGAGGTTGTAGTGACATCATTTTAATATATGACACATCACACTCTCATGTTTTACCTCCTAAGTTTGGTGACCATAACTTACATGTAACAGTGATTGTAAATATGCTTATATATAGTTTTGTATTTAGGAAATTTTCAGTAATACAATTAAGGCCAGGTGAAGCTGAGGTGACAGTCACTTCAATAGAATATGTAACTTTGTCATGCTGTATCTATCCTTCATGTTTGATGTTTGTATATAAAACAGCAACTGAGATATATTTTGGAAGCTTGACATGAAGCGCTAAAGGTGGACACAAGAGTTCCTGTATCAGATACACTAGCATTCTCAAAAAGAATCTTAAAAGTTTCTAAACCCTTCAGAACCCAAAAGATTATATTTGGTTTGTTGGGTGGTGCAGTGGTATTGCACTCGTCTTTTACCTGGTGGCAGGATTATATTCCCTGATCTGCTGAAAAAGGTCACCTGTCTAGCTACATGTATATTCCCTGATCTGCTGAAAAAGGTACAGAGTCACCTATCTAACTACATGTATATTCCCTGATCTGCTGAAAAAGGTCACCTGTCTAACTACATGTATTGCTGTATACAGTTGTATAGTACCTATTAATAGTATGTCAAGAAACAACTCACCTAGTTCATACTGGATGGCAAATGGTGACCGAAGGATTGGACCCAATTGTTCAGGGTCACCAGCAAGTACCACCTGACCACACTCTAGCTGTGGGTCAATGGTCAAGATTCCAGCCAGTGGGATAAGGCACTCGGGTTCTACAGCATGGCCAGATTCATCCACAAAGATGTGGGAAAAGTGACAAGATGGAAAATTGGCTGACACGAGTCTAAACATACAAAAAAATAGAGGTAATAATTGAAAACCTTTTTGTTGTGTCCCATTTTATAGCTTTCAAAGTATTCTATGTCCTGATATCATCATCCATGACAATATTCTTATCTTCCTGTATATCTATGTCAACACAACAAGATCCACAAATACCCTCACAGACAAAGTAATAAATATTTACCCCAACTCATCTTTACTAAATGAGGGATATGAAAACAGAAGAAAGTTTGATTGGTCAGTACGTATTCTTACCTGCCAGCAGTGACGAGGGTGCAAACGATAATCTTGTATTGCTCAATCGTGTCCTGGCCCGGATAGAAGTATTGACCTCTGCTATTGTCGTAATTACTTACAGCCTACAAAAGGTCAAAGATCATGGTAATTCCAGAAATCTTTAGGGTCTCAAAAGTCAAACAATCACAAATACAAATAGATTTCATGCTGTTACTTTTAAGCAGTTAATTGTTGCTATTTTTGAGGTAAATAAACAATAGTCAATTTCATAACTTCAGCAAACAAGGCCGTCAGAGATGTTATACTCCCCGAAAGGGACAAAATATAAATATGAAAATAACAAAGGGCAATAACTCCTAAATTATGCAGAGGAGAGTGATGTTTCCTGTGCACTGCTATCTACCAATGAAATTCATGTTGATAACTCTTATAGGTTTTTGTGTTATGCTCCGGACAAAATTATGATGGACGGACCAACAGACACAGTGGCATCTGTATGCTCTCCCTTTGGGGAGCATAAATAATACAAACTTTCTGTATTCAGGTTTTAGTGAAAACATAAAAATATGAAGTACTGAAGAAAACAACATCTATCATGGCTATCAGAAGAAGAAACTCTCAATCAGATATGTACGCTAAAATCAACAGCAAACAGTTATATCATTCTTATCTGGATTTGTTTACTTTGCCATTTTTACCTTGAATTGTTGATATTGTTGTTTTTTTATTTCATTTATTTACCTTAATTAGTTTATCTAATGTTTATTTAATTATTTTTTCCTTGATTGGTTTATTTAATCATCTTTTTCCTTGATTGGTTTATTTAATCATTTTTTCTTTGATTGGTTTATATAATCATTTTTCCTTGATTGGTTTATTTTATCATTTTTTCCTTGATTGGTTTATTTTATCATTTATTCCTTGATTGGTTTATTTGATCATTTTTTCCTTGATTGGTTTATATAATAATTTTTTCCTTGATTGGTTTATTTAATCATTTATTCCTTGATTGGTTTATTTAATCATTTTTTCCTTGATTGGTTTATTTTATCATTTTTTCCTTGATTGGTTTATTTAATCATTTATTCCTTAAAGTTTATTTGATTATTTTTTCTTTGATTGGTTTATTTAATCATTTTTTCCTTGATTGGTTTATTTAATCATTTATTCCTTGATTGGTTTATTTAATCATTTATTTCTTAAAGTTTATTTAATTATTTTTTTCCTTGATTGGTTTATTTAATCATTTATTCCTTGATTGGTTTATTTGATCATTTTTTCCTTGATTGGTTTATTTAATCATTTATTCCTTGATTGGTTTATTTAATCATTTATTCCTTGATTGGTTTATTTAATCATTTATTCCTTGATTGGTTTATTTAATCATTTTTTCTTTGATTGGTTTATTTAATCATTTTTTCTTTGATTGGTTTATTTAATCATTTATTCCTTGATTGGTTTATTTAATCTTGATTGGTTTATTTAATCATTTATTTCTTAAAGTTTATTTAATTATTTATTCCTTGATTGGTTTATTTTATCATTTTTTCCTTGATTGGTTTATTTAATCATTTTTTCCTTGATTGGTTTATTTAATCATTTTTTCCTTGATTGGTTTATTTAATCATTTATTTCTTGATTGGTTGATTTAATCATTTTTTCCTTGATTGGTTTATTTAATCATTTTTTCCTTGATTGGTTTATTTTGTTGTTTATTTTTTTGTTTTTACCTGGGTTTGTTTATTCAATCCTATTTACCTTGTTTTGTTTATTTTATTATATTTACCTTGACTTCACTAGGAATATGTTCCCATGACCTTGAGAATGCATTGAGTCTAATTATGTCATTTTTTGGAATATTCTTGAGAAGGCGAGTAGCTATGAGATCGGCAGCACTGTTGGACGGAGCACACGCTAAAATACGACACTTCTTAAAGTTCTTCCAAATCTGTAAACTCATAAATAATTTCAATTAGTAAGTGTGTTATGATGAAAACAATATCAACTTTACTGAATAGTTATTACAAACTACAATTATTTTTATTTTTTCAAACAACTGGCATAATATTGTACTTTGCACAACAAAACTTCTATCTTAAACCACTTTTTACTTGCTCTAAAAATATGACTATGACCATCTACAAAAAGAATGAATGTTTCAGGCAATATAGAGTATATTTACTATATTCTGATCTTTTGGTAATTCAGGGTATTTTCACAGGAGTAGCAGCTGTTGTTTAGTTTACAGTTGACAACCCCCAACAACCACCATAGTGTCATTTTGGGTTTATATACTATGTGTTAAGCAGCAGAAAACAAAATCTGAGATAATTTTTGTAATGATAAAACCAACAATAAGGATAATATTTTGTAATTATTTAAACAGCCTCCTGTGACATAAGGTGACAGCTATTGTACCTGCATCATGGCTTCCACAATGGTGACAGTTTTACCAGTGCCTGGCGGCCCAAACACCAGGTACGGAGCTGGACGCGATATCCCAGCAACAATGTTTTCTATGGCTCGTCTCTGTTCCGGATTACTTTCCAAATCTTTGTTGAATAGTCTACAACATAATTGGAAACACTTCTCACCTGATAACTCAAAAGATCACACTGTATAACACTGAAGACTCTGCATTGTTATTATTGCTAGCTTTGATATTGCTGATGAATGAAATTACAAACCAGTGTTATTCATTGCCTTGTAATAAGCCCATCACCAGACTTTGAATGAGAAATCAAGTGCTATTACTCTAAGCTTATTTAGGAAAGATATGATAATTGTAAAAATCTAAAGTACAAACCATAACAAAAAAATAACAACAACAATGATGTTAAAAAATTATGTCTTTTCCACATGTCATGAAAAACATTAGAAAATAAACTAATATCTTTCGCAATTGTTCTAACATATGTTCCGATGGAAAACAAGTTATGGAAGTTCAAAAAAGGAGTACAAATCCATATTGGTTTGAAGTGTTAATAAGTCCTGGTTGTCCTATATCACAGACTGAAATATCCTGAAACACTGCCTTGTCAAAATTATCAGTAACAACTCTATATACATCTGTTCGTACGATTTTATAATGAATGTTCTTATAGATAATACTTCAAAGTTAGCTGGGTTTTTCATTTCTCGTTATCTTACAACAGAGTTGAATCCTTGTTGTTACCATTTGTACATAAATACTACAAAATATCCTTATGTGGTATGACAAGAAATTTCTTATGACAAATGGGGCCATTGGAAACAGGTACAGTACATATCCTAGGACTAATTAGTGGTTCTGCAGCAGACCGGATGGAAGTGATGACACCTGCTTTCAACCATGCTGCATATGTAACAATAAGATCCACAGCAGGGATCCTTACTCACATGAGACGTTCAGGTAAGATGTTCATTTTTCGGTTACATATGGTGTCTGGTGTTGGAAACAGAAAGTCCTTAAGTCCTTCTTCCTTTGCTAACAAACTTGCCCTGTGTTGGAGTCGCAGAGGTAGCCGATTAAAAACAAATCGAACATTGAACTTCATGCCTCTGACATACTGATCCATCAATCTGAAAAAAAGAAAAAGTTGTCGATGAAGAGAAAGTTCTGATCTTGGAACAAGACAATCTTTCAACCCCATTACTCTTAAGTATCGACCCCCAGAGCCTGACAGCATTTCAACTCCAATAAGCTAAACATTTCCTTTGTTCAAATATTTTCTTCGAGTGATAAACATGTCATATTCAGGAAGCATGATCAGTGACCACTAACTTCCTAAATGGCGTGTCTTTCTATCGGAAACTTTGTATGAGACAATGAGCGCCTGACGCATCCTTGTGTAGGACATATACCTTATTTTTTCTCACCGTTTGTTAAATCCGAGGGCGAGTTCATTCAGCCTGACCTCATGGACATATCCCTGATACTCCCTGTCAGCAGTGCTTCCTTCTGTACAAATTCTCACATACAGCCAATCACCTCTCAGCACGGACGGACGATTCTCTGACAGACCAGGAACCTGTAAAAAATTACAATCAAATCAAAACAACCAATCAGAGCTAACGAACCATTCTCTGACAGACAGGGTACCTATAACCATTTATAATAGGCCCAATGGACCTGCATTGTTCACCTGGTATTCTATGCTTTTCATAACTCAAAATTTCATATCATTGATGTTCAAAGTTTTGGTTAATGAGAAGAACTTGTTTGAAGGTTTTTAACAAATTTGACCCCTCTAACCTTGAATGTGAGTCAAGATATTTCTTTTCTCAACTTTGTCAAATTCATCTCAGAAAACCCTCAACCAAATACACATGTACAATGATTCTAGACCTTCCAGTTAATCAAAAGAAGTTCTTTACAATGGAAAGATAAAACTGATATATTTTAATTGCATCTGTTTATAACCTGTTTTTATGACATATGACTATGACCTAAGTTTGTTTTCACCCTTTGACAGTCAGAGTCCATTTGAGGGTAGGTCGGTTCTTGTGGCTGTTAATGGATTACCCTCATTGATCAATATGCAGAAGAACAACCAGCTTCCTGAGAAACACAAGCTGTCAGAGAAACAGCATAAACTAGATACCTTGGATCATCAAATGAATTTAGGACAAAATTTCCATAAAAATCACGCATCAAAGTTAAATTGTGCAGTAGCCAGTTCTACTTACCTCAAGCATGAGCAATCTGCGATCTTTGTGACATTCTTTCATCGTAACAGCATCCAAATCATATTTACGGATATCTACCTCCATCTGTGTCTCCTCAAAGTGATTCAAGGCCGAAAATCTTTTATCGTAGCTTTCAAAGTCGAGTGGCATTTCAAGGATGTTCCTGCAGGAAAAATTATAACTAGAATATATAGCAGCTAGTTTGAATTATTTTAGCTGTAAAAGGTTTATCAGACTATCAGACTCTTTCATATGTCCAGGTGTAGGATTGAATTATTCTCAATATCCCATCATCCACCCTGATATTTGAAAGAGTATTCTTCTCTCATTTCTCGTACTGAAATTTTGGGGGAAAATTGCTGCAGATATTGACAGTGTACTACAAAGGATGTGATATTACACAAAAATCATATTTTTTATCATGCAATTAATCGACAAACTGACATAGAAAATTAATACTTAGATTTTCCCTAGTTTTCCCTAGAAAATTTAAACAAACTATAAACTTTCCCTGCACATGATTATTGGTACACATGTGTGTATACATTGTATCAAGTGGTGACATCAATTGGAAAGGGACACGTCCCATTTTATGTACGTGGCTGTAACGTATTGGTGGGTGTGTAATACAAGAACAAAGAACCTAGGTATATTTTCCTCGATAGGCCAGTATTACACACGTAAAAAAGAGAAAATAATGCCCTCCTATACGATGCAAATCTTTGTCTAACAAAGTCATATGGTGACCATGACTCGGAAGTCCTGAAGTATAAACACACCCGAGGTATTTGCATTATATCATCAAAATCCCTGAGCATATCTAGTCATCTTAAAGTGATGTCACCACAAAGGCTGGTGATTTCTTAGAAATGACAGTGACCTTGACCATGGAGCCCTGAACACACTCATTCATGATATTCTTACAATATACTTTGACCAAAAGTTATTTAGAGATGAAGACACTAAAGTGGTGCCAGTTAAACAGACTATCTTATATCAAATAGTAAAAGTGACCTTGACCTTGGAACCATGAAACACAAACACATGGGAGACGTTCTCTTCTATTACCTTTGCATACACATGTAATTGAATGTCATTTAGAAATTAAGTTTATCATCATCGTCCCTAAAAAGTCTTTTATCTTTAAATAAAGGTATTGTACTGACTTGAGCGTAGAGAGTTCATTCCTGTCAGCTTCGTTGTATTTCTCCAGATTGAGCTGAAGGCCATGATTGATGATTTTCCTGAGAGGGCCTGGAATGCGATATCTGTCTAGAGATAATTTCTTTGGTAGGTTGTCTCCAGTCCATCTGATAAAAATAAACATGTTATTATAGTGTATGTACTCTGTAGGAGTACCTGTTAAATAGTTGTATACAACACTATCAAGATTTCACTCAATATCATGTATATATTTCTGTCATTAAAACATATTTGTAGAGTCCATTGAATGTGGTTCAAAAGTTAAAGTAAGTAAGACAATACGGTTCCCTACTGTTTGGATGTCCAGCCTTTAATATATCTCCTACAAATGTGGTTTATTTCATTGATGCAAATGACCACCATCGAATGTTGTCTTTTTTTTTAATACAGATACACTGTGTCCTAATATAACCTACACCTGGTAGTGTGGGTTTTTTTTTTCAAGTGTCTGATTTTTCACAATTTTTTTCCATAAGGTTATATGGTTGACATTGAACTGGCAAATTTTCATCAAGAAAGTGATACATCGGCTGATTTAATTCCAACTCTTCTATGGTGAAAATATGGCTAAAATTAGATATTCAACTTTTGACAGGAAATGGTCAAATTTGCACATGGCAAAATAAACTTACAACAGGATGTAGAGTACCATGAGTAAAGAACTGGGTCACTGTGGTAATGTAATGTCACATTTCCTTACTAGGTCACTGTGGTAATGTAATGTCACATTTCCTTACTAGGTCACTGTGGTAATGTAATGTCACATTTCCTTACTAGGTCACTGTGGTAATGTAATGTCACATTTCCTTACTAGGTCACTGTGGTAATGTAAAGTCACATTTCCTTACTAGGTCACTGTGGTAATGTAATGTCACATTTCCTTACTAGGTCACTGTGGTAATGTAATGTCACATTTCCTTACTAGGTCACTG